>NC_079448.1:24590268-24757768 GCF_903798145.1 Danio aesculapii
CCCGCTGGGGTCACAGACAATGCAACTGGAAGGGAGGGCCCTCAAGAGCCTAAACTGGAACTCTGGAAGAGTGGTTGGACCCTGGGTCAGCCTGTTGGGGTCATAGACTCTGCAACTGAAGGACAAGGGGCCCTCAAGAGCCCAAACTGCCACCCATAGACAGTAGCTGCCCCTGGGCCAGCTGCTGGGGTCACAGACAATGCAGCTGGAAGGAAAGGGGCCCTCAAGAGCCTAAACGGCAATGCTGGGAGAGTAGCTGGACCCTGGGGCAACCTGCTGGGGTCAGAGACACTGCAGCTGAAGGGCAAGGGGCGCTCAAGAGCCTAAACTGCCACCCGGGGACAGTAGCTGGCCCCTGGGCCAGCCCGCTGGGGTCAGAGATTCTGCAGCTGGAGAACAAGGGGCCCTCAAGAGCCCAAACTGCCACCCAGGGAGAGTGGCGGCCCCTGGGGTAGCCGTTATGGTGAGACCCTGCAGCTTGGGCAAGGGGCCCTCAAGAGCCCAAACTTCCACCAAGCACAGCAGGCCGCAGGCGCAAGGGGTCACAGAGCCTGCAGCTGTAAGACAAGGGGCCCTCAAGAGCCCAAACTGCAACCCAGGGAGAGTGGCTGGACCCTGGGGCAATCTGCTAGGGTCAGAGTCCCTGCAGTTGAAGGGGAAGGGCCCCTCAAGAGCCCAAACTACAACCCAGGGAGAGTGGCAGAACCCTGGGGCAACCTGCTGGGGTAACAGACCCTGCCGCTGAAGGGCAAGGGGCCCTCAAGAGTCCAAACTGCCCCTCAGGGACTGTAGTTGGCCCCTGGGCCAGCCCGCTGGGATCACAGACCCTGCAGCTGGAGGACAAGGGATCCTCAAGTGCCCAAACTGCCACCCAGGGACAGTTGCTGGCCCCTGGGGCAGCCTGCTGGTGTCACAGACCCTTCAGCTGGAGGACAAGGGGCCCTCAAGAGCCAAAAACTGCCACCCAGGGAGAGTGGCAGGCCCCTGGGGCAGCCCACTGAGGTCACAGACCCTTCAGATAGAGGACAAGGGGCCCTCAAGAGCCCAAACTGCCACCCAGGGAGATTGGTAGGCCCCTGGGGCAGCCCACTGGGGTCACAGACCCTTCTGCTGGAGGACAAGGGGCCCTCAAGAGCCCAAACTGCCACCCAGGGACAGTAGCTGGCCCCTGGGGCAGCCTGCTGGGGTCACAGACCCTTCAGTTGGAGGACAAGGGGCCCTCAAGAGCCCAAACTGCCACCCAGGGAGAGTGGCAGGCCCCTGGGGCAGGCCACTGGGGTCACAGACCCTTCAGATGGAGGACAAGGGGCCCTCAAGAGCCCAAACTGCAACCCAGGGAGAGTGGCTGGACCCTGGGGCAATCTGCTAGGGTCAGAGTCCCTGCAGTTGAAGGGGAAGGGCCCCTCAAGAGCCCAAACTACAACCCAGGGAGAGTGGCAGGCCCCTGGGGCAACCTGCTAGGGTCAGAGACCCTGGAGCTGAAGGGCAAGGGGCCCTCAAGAGCCCAAACTGCCACCCAGGGACAGTAGATGGCCCCTGGGCCAGCCCGCTGGGGTCACAGACCCTGCAGCTGGAGAACAAGGGAACCTCAAGTGCCAAACTGCCACCCAGGGACAGTTGCTGGCCCCTGGGGCAGCCTGCTGGGGTCACAGACCCTTCAGCTGGAGGACAAGGGGCCCTCAAGAGCCAAAACTGCCACCCAGGGAGAGTGGCAGGCCCCTGGGGCAGCCCACTGAGGTCACAGACCCTTCAGATGGAGGACAAGGGCCCTCAAAGCCCAAACTGCCACCCAGGGAGATTGGCAGGCCCCTGGGGCAGGCGCACTGGGGTCACAGACCCTTCTGCTGGAGGACAAGGGGCCCTCAAGAGCCCAAACTGCCACCCAGGGACAGTAGCTGGCCCCTGGGGCAGCCTGCTGGGGTCACACACTCTTCAGTTGGAGGACAAGGGGCCCTCAAGAGCCCAAACTGCCACCCAGGGAGAGTGGAAGGCCCCTGGGGGGGCCACTGGGGTCACAGACCCTTCAGATGGAGGACAAGGGGCCCTCAAGAGCCCAAACTTCCACCAAGGGACAGTAGCAGGCTGCTGGGGCAGACCGCTGGGGTCACAGAGCCTGCAGCTGGAGAACAAGGGGCCCTTAAGATTCCAAACTTCCACCAAGGGACAGTAGCAGGCCCCTGGGGCAGCCCGCTGGGGTCACAGAGCCTGCAGCTGTAGGACAAGGGGCCCTCAAGAGCCCAAACTGTAACCCAGGGAGAGTGGCAGGCCCCTGGGGCAACCTGATAAGGTCAGATATCCTGCATCTGAAGGGCAAGGGGCCCTTAAGAGTCCAAACTGCCACCCAGGGATACTAGCTGGCCCCAGGGCCAGCCCGCTGAGGACACAGACAATGCAGCTGGAAGGGAAGGGGCCCTCAAGAGCCGAAACTGCAACGCTGGGAGAGTGGCTTGACCCTGAGGCAACCTGCTGGGGTCAGAGACCCTGCAGCTGAAGGGCAAGGGGCCCTCAAGAGCCCAAACTTCCACTAAGTGACAGTAGCAGGCCGCTGGGGCAGTCGGCTGGGGTCACAGCCTGCAGCTGTAGGACAAGGGGCCCTCAAGAGCCCAAACTGCCACCCAGGGAGAGTGGCATGCCCTGGGGCAACCTGATAGGGTCTGAGATTTGCATCTGAAGGGCAAGGGGCCCTCAAGAGCCCAAACTGCCACCCATGGATAGTAGCTGGCCCCTGGGCCAGCCCGCTGGGGTCACAGACAATGCAACTGGAAGGGAAGGGGCCCTCAAGAGCCTAAACTGGAACTCTGGGAGAGTGGCTGGACCCTGGGACAACCTGCTGGGGTCATAGACCCTGCAACTGAAGGACAAGGGGCCCCCAAGAGCCCAAACTGCCACCCAGGGACGGTAGCTGGCCCCAGGGCCAGCCCGCTGGGGTCAGAAATCCTGCAGCTGGAGAACAAGGGGCCCTCAAGATCCCAAACTGCCACCCAGGGAGAGTGGCTGGGCCCTGGGGTAGCCCGTTGGGGTCACAGACCCTGCAGCTTAAGGGCAAGGGGCCCTCAAGAGCCCAAACTGCCACCAAGGGACAGTAGCAGGCTGCTGGGGCAGCCCGCTGGGGTCACAGAGCCTGCAGCTGGAGATCAAGGGGCCCTCAAGAGCCCAAACTTCCACCAAGGGACAGTAGCAGGCCGCTGGGGCAGCCCGCTGGGGTCACAGACCCTGCAGCTGTAGAACAAGGGCCCTCAAGAGCCCAAACTGCAACCCAGGGAGAGTGGTAGGCCCCTGGGGCAACCTGATAGGGTCAGAGATCCTGCATCTGAAGGGCAAGGGGCCCTCAAGAGTCCAAACTGCCACCCAGGGATAGTAGCTGGCCCCTGGGGCAGCCTGCTGGGGTCCCAGACCCTGCAGCTGGAAGGGAAGGGGCCCTCAAGAGCCTAAACTGCAATCCTGGGAGAGTGGCTGGACCCTGGGGCAACCTTCTGGGGTCACAGAACCTGCAGCGGAAGAGCAAGGGGCCCTCAAGAGCTCAAACTGCCACCCAGGGACAGTAGCTGGCCCCTGGGCCAGGCCGCTGGATTCAGAAATCCTGCAGCTGGAGAACAAGGGGCCCTCAAGAGCCCAAACTTCCACTAAGTGACAGTAGCAGGCCGCTGGGCAGTCGGCTGGGGTCACAGAGCCTGCAGCTGTAGGACAAGGGGCCCTCAAGAGCCCAAACTGCAACCCAGGGAGAGTGGCATGCCCCTGGGGCAACCTGATAGGGTCTGAGATTCTGCATCTGAAGGGCAAGGGCCCCTCAAGAGTCCAAACTGCCACCCATGGATAGTAGCTGGCCCCTGGGCCAGCCCGCTGGGGTCACAGACAATGCAACTGGAAGGGAAGGGGCCCTCAAGAGCCTAAACTGGAACTCTGGGAGAGTGGCTGGACCCTGGGACCACCTGCTGGGTTGAGAGACTCTACAACTGAGGGGCATGGGACAATCAAGAGCCCAAACTGCCACCCAGGGACAGTAGCTGGCCCCTGGGGCAGCCTGTTGGGGTCACAGACAATGCAGCTGGAAGGAAAGGGGCCCTCAAGAGCCTAAACGGCAATGCTGGGAGAGTAGCTGGACCCTGGGGCAACCTGCTGGGGTCAGAGACACTGCAGCTGAAGGGCAAGGGGCCCTCAAGAGCCCAAACTGCCACCCAGGGACAGTAGCTGGCCCCTGGGCCAGCCCGCTGGGGTCACAGACTCTGCAGCTGGAGAACAAGGGGCCCTCAAGAGCCCAAACTGCCACCCAGGGAGAGTGGCTGGCCCCTGGGGTAGCCCGTTGGGGTCACAGACCCTGCAGCTTAAGGGCAAGGGGCCCTCAAGAGCCCAAACTTCCACCAAGCTACAGTAGCAGGCCGCTGGGCCAGCCCGCAGGGGTCACAGAGCCTGCAGCTGTAAGACAAGGGGCCCTCAAGAGCCCAAACTGCAACCCAGGGAGAGTGGCTGCACCCTGGGGCAATCTGCTAGGGTCAGAGTCCCTGCAGTTGAAGGGGAAGGGCCCCTCAAGAGCCCAAACTACAACCCAGGGAGAGTAGCAGGCCCCTGGGGCAACCTGCTAGGGTCAGAGATCCTGGAGCTGAAGGGCAAGGGGCCCTCAAGAGTCCAAACTGCCACCCAGGGACAGTAGATGGCCCCTGGGCCAGCCCGCTGGGCTCACAGACCCTGCAGCTGGAGAACAAGGGATCCTCAAGTGCCCAAACTGCCACCCAGGGAGAGTGGCTGGCCCCTGCGGCAACCTGCCTGGGTCAAAGATCCTGCAGCTGAAGGGCAAGGAGCCCACAGGTGCCCAAACTGCCACCCAGGGACAGTAGACCCAGTACTCTTTGTAATCAGCACCTGAATAACATCTAGCAGACTTCTCTTCAGAGCCTTCAGGCACACTTAAGAGACACTACTGCAAGGCTGAACTCCTGGTTGAGTTTTCAGTGTTCCATTATCCAGCTGGGTGGTGGCACATTCAGCGGCAGTCAAGCTGGGCTTTCTCCCATTCCCAGTGCATTTTGCTGGGTCTGTATAAAGAACAGTCAAAAAAAATGAGCAGTTTCACAAAGAGAGCAACACGATTGTCTAATGCATCTTTTTCAAGATTGTACTGATCATCCATTTCTCGATTTGGTGATTTCCTGTCACCAGATGATGGGCATAATCGCTGTGCCACATGTCTGGCACATGTCCAGTACGTGGAAGAAGTGCTCGTGGATAGCTCATGCCCTCACTGTGAGGGCCTGACTGTTGTGCAGCTAAGATTGCAGCTCACACCTGCAAAACTATGAGCCACCCTTGTTGCTTCCTGCAGCACTCAACCAGACCTGAGAATTACAATGAGGGCTAACCCGCTGTCTGAGAAGCCCAGGTATGCCTCATTCCACCATAGGTCGCTTCATCCAAGTGTGGGTGGTGGCTCATGTTGCAGCGTGGGTAGCACTCTGACACCAGTGACCAGATGTCCATAGCAGCATCGGAGGTGAGCGTCATGTTCAGAGGAAAGCCTGAGTCTTTCGCTCTCTCTGTTTTAGACATGATAGCTACTGTATGCTTTCAGGGCAGCTTTGTGGTTGGGTTTTGTGAGCTTTTTTCTCTGCCTGGTTAAGCCCTTCACCCAAAGACTGTAGATTTTTCTGTGCCTGATGGCCAGAGTCTACACTGCTGCAGGCCAGGTCGCCTCTGCCCTGCATGCCACGGCCACGCACCTGGGGTGCCCGAGCCAAGCAAGAGCATGTACCCTAGGGAGGGTGATGCCTATGCTATGGTCCAGGAATGCCACCCTAGCCTTAACCTGTTTGATATATGGGACGTAGACCAGGTTCTGATGCTGTCAGGCACTCTGAGCAGGAGGTCTTGGCAGTGAAAAGGGTGGTCATGTGCATTCTTCCAGTGGTCTCAGAAGTCTGCTCAGCTACCAATAAGATGTTGGCTGCTCTTCACCTGACAGAGTTTGCCCACAGTTTACAAACAAACCCCGGAGCCCCAGCTTAAGCGGTTAAGTCAATCACTCTTGGGAAGATGACACCTTAGTACAGGGCACTACTAAAGTCAGTAATGGACCACAGAGCATTCCTGAGATGGGTCATCCAGAGATAAATGGAGCTGATTTTTTCCAGGTAGAGGACGAGGGAATTTTCCTGCAAGAAATATGCAGTGCGATGAAAGCAGAGTATTTTCTCTCTCTAGGTATGAAAAAAGGTGAAAAGGTTGTGGTCCTCCCGACGTGGTCCTGACATAAAAGGTTGGTTTCCAAGCCCCCACAACCTCGCACCATAAAAAAAAAAAAAAAAAAAAGACATGGGCTATGGCCAATCCTTGTTCTGCATGTTTTGAACCATCATCCCCACCCGATACTGTTCAAAGAGGACACAGAACACAGAAATGCATCCTCTTGTGTATCTTTCTGCAAGATTGGTTGGCAGCGATGGACCCATACTTTCATGTCTTGATATTTCTCCAGACTGTCTTTTCGGTTTGCTTTCGAAGGCCGGGCATAGCAGTACAAAGTCTCTCCTTTGGGCTGTCTCGGCCCCTGCAAGACTTGTGCTCAAGTTTCCTACCACTTCCTTCAGAGACCAGGTAGTGAGCCTGCAGGCACTGCCCATGGAGGACATAGACCAAGTACTGCTCCTTTATATGGACCACACTCAAAACAGCTGAACAGCTGAAGTCTGTTATGGTGGTAGGCAGAAGGGAAGTGCCATCTTTAAACAGAGATTAGTGAATGGAATCACCCTCGCATAGCTATGCCAGGAAGAGCTGTCTCCCCTGAAAGTAAAAGCGCACTCAACAAGGAGTGTCGCTTACTCTTGAACACACAGTGCCTCTCTTATTAGTTAACATTTGAAATGGATCATCACCTCAAAGTTGTCCTAAAATTATTGAACAACCTTCATTCTTTAAATTGAGCTGCTTTCCTCTTGATTGCTGGGTAACAGCGGCCTGCCATTCATTGGCTCTTTTTAGGCCCCATTTACACTAATATATTTTAGTTATAAATGCATACGTTTTTCTAGAGTTACCTCTCACGCGTGTTTGAAAACGCGGTCATTTGCTACCTGATTGGGGCATTTTTCAATATTAAGTAAATGAAATTGAGTCTTGCATCCATATCTTCAAACTTGCCAAGTCTAAGGAAAGGAAAACCCACTCCCGAGGACATATCAGGTAAATCTTCAAAGGGAACAATGTACTTTATAACATTCTTATCACCCTGCAGGCTACGTTGTTAACGATCTTAACAATAAAATGTAAATATGATTTAAGAAACTACCTATTTCATTTTGATATAAGTAACTTAATAGACAGCAAAAATGTTAAGGCATCATGTAACTACATATTTATATGACCGTCATCTTCGCTTTATGCATATTTATAACAAAACGTAGCCTATAACATAACTCCTTTCATTTTATTAAAAAGATTAAACATACCCTCTCTTTTGCTGAATCAGTCTTAAAAGTCAATAATGACCTTTATTAAGTTAATACAATATAGTAAATAAAGGCAAGTAATGAGTCAAATGAGCAAAATCATTGTACATGGTTACATAAGCTATTAACTTATATTTGTGCTCAGCCAAAACATGTTAGCTGAGAACAAGTAATAGATTCAAAACACCAAAAAAATTGTTAGATAGAGAGAAGATGAATTAAATATCACGTTTAACAACTATAGTGAGATGAGATTCAGCGGTATATCCTTGATGAACTGTCCAATGTGCGCTGCTCTCACCTAGGGAGTTGTGCTCAAAACACTTCCCAACTGACTGGAGCTCAGACATCCGCATATGCTGCACCGCATGCCAGCATGTGTGTGGTCATATGATGTGCATTTTCAGAAGTGTAGTGTGGACGGAGAGCTTTTCAGAAATGCCAGTGTGGACATGCATCGTTTTCATTCTAAAACAATGTTTTAAAACTAAACGGGGCCTTAGTCTTCAGATTGACTGGTCATCTGGCAATTCCCATAATGTTGTTCCAACATAATGTCTTCATTCCCCTCTTCAGGTAACACGTTTTATGACTGGGATGTTATTTAATGATTTGTAAAAAAATTGCTTTTTTTCCAGATTTAAAATCATTTTATTGAGGTCCATTATTGAAGCTTTTACACCATTATCTGACAGGACAACATTTTGTCGGTCTCACTGTTAATTTTAACTATGTACAGTATGCACTTCACACTAAAGAGTAACAAAAATGCTGCCCCATCTAGCTGATGCCACTAAATGCACCAAAAATGCACCTCAAAACAAGGAGAAGAATGGGCTTTTATGCATGCTTATTTCAACTGTCATTAAGTGTCAGTCTCTCAGTTATGTAATTATAAATGCAATTATTGACAACTTGACATTACCAAATACATCAAAACCTGTCATAAAACTATCATGAACATGATTATGAAACCATTATAGCTGTGCTATTATAAAGTCATATCTAATGCCTTGAGGATTAATAAGTGAAGTAATTATTGAATCATTATAACAATGAATTATTATAAACATCTATACTTTATCTTTACTCTCAAAAACAATAAATTATTCTGGACTCTGGTTGTGTGAGAACCTTGGCAAGAAGACTCATCATAGCAGGCTTTTGCCTAATGCTTAGAAAAAACAACTAAGTTGACACTTGAACAGGGTGATGTTTTTATTTGTTAGTTAATGAAGCAATTTTGGAACACACAGAAACACCAAAAACACAGTATTTCAGACTCCAAACGGAATGTTCTCATCTCAAACATGTTGCTATTAATGGTGAAACAAGGAATGAAAATATAATCAGAAATAAATAAATAAACAGGAAAAGAGAATATATATTTTTTTGCTTTTTAAAACTAAAAAGTTTATTTTCTACTATAATCAGATTTTAAATATTCGTTTTCAGTAGCCAATGTTTAATTTTGATGGCTTGTTAATTTTCTAAAATCCCCATACACTGATTTTGAGTGAAGCTGTAACTGATAATGACAAAGTGGGAAGCTGTTAGTGTAATCTGTGCTCTAGAGCTGACAACGTGAAACTGCCTCTGTTTATACAGCGATGAACTTTCCCAAAAGTCTCCTTTACTGTGATTTTTCTTTGTGATGTGATTTCCATGAAATGGCAAACGCATGATATGAGGCAGTAATGGGCTGGGTTATTTGGTTGAATTACATTCAGAAGCATTTTTTAGTCTGGAGGTTTAAATGTGGTGCTTTTAATTCAATGTAGTGAGAACAGCCTGAAAAATAAACAGCCCGACCAGTCTCAGGAGGGATTACATTTCATATCATTTTATGGTCTGGATCACAGGGGTGTAGAGGGTGATAAATGACCTCTTGGGTTTCAGCTTTTCAATTTCCTTCCTGTGCTGCCCTTCCTGCAACTGTTGACCACACATTTTCTGGCTGGATTGAAGCCGGAGGCAGCTGGATAAGAGTCAGTGCAGCAAGGTTGATGATTTTGAATTAAATATGAACAGTTTCAGTATAGCTATGTTTGTTAGCATATACATTGATACAAAGTGCAGCTGAACATTTATAAACCAAAAATAGAATTTAAAAAAAATTATTAAATAAGAAATAAGTAATAGTACATAACATTTTGTATTTTCAGTGGAATTCATCATTAATATCTGCTGCTTATCTAGGGCTAGGTTGCTGGGGCAACAGTCTCAAGTGAGAACCTGTGAAACTTCCTTCTCCAGCTCATTTGGGGGGATCCCAAGGCATTCTTAGGCAAACTGAGTGATAAAGCCCAATCCCAGTTCAATAGTTCTACCCCTACATTCCCTACGCCTCCCCATTTGCCCTTAAAACAGAGTGTAAAAGGGAAGAGTTTAAAATTTACAGATAACATCATTATACGTCGTTGCGAGCTCTTACTTCATATGAGATTGTTCTGCTGTAGTTATTCCAATTGCATTATTTATTGGTATTTATCTTCAGGAAATCACCAAAGGCAACGATATCATGTTATCATAATGATATAAAGTGGCAATAAGTTTGTAACTGTACTGTATATTTACACTGTGACCATATTCACCTATGTAGGCACAAGAAAACAACATTAACATTATACCAGACACTGTAAAAAGCGAATTGCCAGCCACTACACTTTCCTGACAGGTAATTCAAGTGTCACGAGTATCGAGTAACAGATTTGAAAGTAAGTTGTAGTTCCTTTTTTTTTTTTAAAAAAAGCTTGACTGTAAAACACAAACACCATTATGATTGTATTAAAACATATCCTTGTTTGTGGTAAAAAAAATTTAATAATGCCAAACAATACTTAAATTTGTGCTTCTCCTGACTCACGTGACAGCCATGTTGCTGTTGTATCTGGTGTATTCTAAAGAAATTTTTGTACCCCTTGGTTTCTAGTGTGGTACTAGAAAATCTCAGTTTCAAGGGCTGTCCAGCCCTTCCCCTACACCTTCAAGCTAAAGAGAATTGGGACATCCCTACTTCTTCACATAAACGTGCAAAACGAAGGGGAAGGGCTAAGGGAAAGAATTTATTCCACCTTTTTCTTTTTCTGATGTGAAGGAGCAGCTGTTCTGTCCCTTAGCTCCATTTACAATTTTAGAGGCGTGTGAGCCAAGACAGCTCCACAACATCCATAAACTAAGAGGCCCTTTCATACACCCGGCGCAAGGCATGACGCAATAGTTGTTTGCTAGTTTCAGCTTGGCGCAAGAGTCGTTTTGACGTTTTGCACCACGCTGTTTAAATAGCAAAGGCATTTGCGCTCATATGTGCCCCCATAGGAGTTCTGGTCTAAAAAAGGAGGCGTGTTGACGCACATTGCTGGCGCGTTACTATTTTGAGGAGCTTAAATAGAAGGATCAAATATATCAGATCAAAGCTGGTCTATTGTCCAGCGCAAAGCGCATTAGCTGTGCGCCTGGCTTACACATTGCTTAATACAGACAAGGTGTACAGCAATACGCAAATATCTTTACAAATGAAAAATAATAAAAATTTAAGGATATGTATATATAGGATTTAATATGGATATATAGCCAATAGGATATAAATATAAAGGATTAAAATATTAAAACATATTTTTCTAGCCTACATAAATATAAAAACCAAACTTTCATGCCTTCATCTCGGGGGGCTTTTTCAATTCATTCATAACAATTTGCTTTTGTATAATGTTATTATTATTAGCAGTATTATTTATTATATGCATATGTATATTTGTTTTATTAAAAACAAGCTTAGATTTGCCCACCTGTCAGGTTTTAGACCATTTGGGCATAGCATGTGTATTTGGATAACTCAGTCTTTTTTAACACACTTCGTTATTTTTGTTCATTTATTCGTTTGCTGGAAATTAGAACTGAATTTAGAAATAGTTTTGAAACAAATATTTGCACTTAACAAATTATTTTTACAAATTATAATTATTTATAGGCTAATTGATGTCTGTGCGTACAAGGTTTCGCTATCCACGAGAGGAAAAGTGAAAGTTAATAATGAGGACACTTATCTCTCATTCTCACGCTGTAGAATTTGTTTAACTGTTTTCTTGCTAGTGAAATGCTCAGTTTTTCCACTTACAAAGTCCGTCATGTAAATAGCAAATGCGCTATGGCACGACGCAACTGACTCTTAAAGGGAATGGGAGATGAGACTCTGATTGATTTATTCACAAAACACACCTATAACTCATTAAAAAAATGAGCTCAACCCTTTTAGACCATGCGCCACGGCGCAAAGCAGATTTTTCCGTCCTTTAATTAGCAAAAGTGGATTCTGACACGCCCTAATTGCTTTTGCACCCTGCGCTTTGCACTTAGCGCATGGATCATCAAAATAGACCCCTAAGAGTTACACAAGGTGGATCTAATCCACCTTTGCTGTTAAGCCACATCAAAGCTTGCAAATTACCTTACTAACTGCAGCTTGGATGATGGGTGAATCAACTCCTGCATCCCCCTTCTCTGCTTCCTGAAAGGAATGCATGTCAGAGGGCTTCCACCATCACGATGGTAACATATATAAATCATATGGGGGGTATCCGCTCTCGCCGCATGTCTCAGCTCGCTCGCTGTCTGCTCTTCTGCAGTCATACGTGGCTGAAATTTATGCACGCCATTCATATTCTGGGCGAGCTCAACCATGCAGCCGATGCACTCTCATGGCAGCCTTTACACCCAGGATACTCAGCAGATATGGGCGACCTTCAGGGAAGCCCAGGTCAACCTGTTTGCCTCTCCCAAGAACGTTCATTGTCAGTGATTTTTTTTTTTTTTGCCTGACCGAGGGCTCCCTCGTCACGGATGATACCCCCCCACCCCCCAGTGCCCCCACCCCCCTCGGTAGATTCCTTTGAGAGAGGACCTCCTCTCACAGGGACAGGGCACCATCTGGCACCCTTGCCCAGATCTTTGGAATCTCCACGTGAGGTCCACTAGACACAATTGTGGTAACCTACTATAGCGGTGGTTAATACCATCACTCAAGCTAGAGCTTCCTCTACACCTGAAGTGGAGTCTATTCACTGAGTTGTGTGCTTCTCGCCAAGAAGACCCCCGAACTTGCCAGATCAGCGTTGTGCTTTCTTTTCTTCAGGATAGGCTGGAGCGCAGGCTGTCACCCTCCACACTGAAGGTTTATGTGACTGCCATCTCTGCTCGCCATGACGCGGTGGCTGGCAGCACCATGGGAAGGCATGACCTCATCATCCGGTTCCTCAGAGGTGCTAGGCGAGTAAATCCATCCTGCCCCCCTCTCAGGGCCTTTTGGGATCTCGCCCTCGTTCTCACGAGCTTGCGCGGAGATCCGTTCGAACCATTCGACTCAGTCTCTTTAAGATTTCTGTCCCTGAAGACAGCTCTGCTAGTCGTGTTGGCATCAATTAAGAGGGTCAGGGACCTGGAGGCATTTTCAGTCAGTGAATCATGCCTGGAATTCAGGCCGGCCTACTCTCACGTCCTGAGTCCTCAGCCTGGATATGTGCCCAAGGTTCCTACCACACCATTTAAGGACCAGGTAGTGAGCCTGCAAGCGCTGCCCATGGAGGAGGCAGACCCAGCCCTTTCATTACTGTGTCCTGTTCGCGCTTTGTGAATTTATGTGGACCACAGTCCGAGTTTTAGATCATCTGAGCAGCTCTTCATCTTTATGATGGTTGGCAGAAGGGAAGTGCTGTATCAAAACAGAGGTTGGCTCACTAGATGGTGGATACAATCTACCTCGCTTACCAAAGGCAGGGTTAGCCATTTCCCCCAGAAGTTAAAGTGCCCTCCACTCGGAGCATCACATCCTCTTGGGCGTGTGCACGCGGCACCTCTCTAACAGACATCTGTAGAGCTGCGGGCTGGATCTGGTCAGCCCACGTTCTGGGTATAGGTGCCCACTATGTGCGATCCCCGCAGGCAATCCCATATGCTTACTCAGCCACGATGTATTCCCCCCTCCCAGTCGGACGCATGTCATACCTTCCCGCTAACCATGTCTTTCTCATTTGTGTACTTACCCTTCTCAGGGCTACTCCAAATGCCTTCTTGCCACCAGGTCTCCCCATTTGGGCAGCAGGTGGCCTCTGCAGCATCCTCCCTATCAGGACCACATGCTTTTCCAAAGTATTGTCGTGTTTAAAATTCCTTGAAATTAACTAGATGCATTTCGACTCCCAAAAAATATATCTAAATCTGAACCACTGTTGAAGTGGGATAAGTAAGGGCCAGGTAACACGTTGGAAGACCGTACCCCTGGTGAAGGGTCAATCATTCCCCTGGTCAATCATTGTGGCGTTTTCCATACATTTCCCCATAGTGGAAGTTTCCACATAGCATTGAAATTCCCCTCCCAATTGCCCCTTAGCTGTAGGGCGTGAAAGTCTCTTCAGCTAGAAAAGGATGCCTCAGCTTGGCACATTTCATTGGCATTTCATTGGCCCATTTGTATATTCTTTCAGATGATTGGATTCTGACTAAATCCCCATAGTGGAAGTTTCCACATAGCATTTCCGTTCCCCCCCTCTGGGAACGAGGGTTACTTTAGGAACTGGAGTATTCTCCTTGTTTGTTGTTATTTGATACATCTTCAAATATCTTTTTGTGGCAGGTAGAAATGAAAGACATACTTGTCAGTGTTCCAGCAGTGGACGTAACTGCACAAACAACAGCAATATCACCTTTGGGGTGTTTTTCCCTATAAGTGCCGGCTGGCAGTAAATGAAAGTGCCAAGCTGTATGTTTTGCATGGATAACATTAAAAAAAACTCTCCTCACTATGCTGTGGTGAGAAAAAACTAACTCTCATTTAATATCTCTCGCCACAGATATCACTTAATCCTGTCAGTCACTCACTTTTATGCCTTTGCAGAAGTTTTTGTTTTATCCTGCTTTAAGGTAACAGCAAAATATCCCAGAAGTAATACAAAAGCTGTATTTACCACCCGCTGATAGCTATGAGTTGTCTATTGTCTGTAAGCTGACTATTAAAACAAAACAAAAAACAATGTATTCTATGAATATGATATAATATGTGCCCCTGGTATTTTAATGGTGGAAATCAGCTTGTACAGAAAGTGATTATTTGATAGATCAAATTAATCACACCTACACAACACTTACAGAGCTGCCAACTCTCAGCTTATTTCATGAAGTGCTTCAGTTCAAGTGTTACATTATTATGGGATGTAGTACTTTTTTTGGCTAGTGTGTATTAAGAACATTTATTTTAGCTTTGTGAGTCAGGCTGTAGGTACACATAACTGGTTTTAGCTGGTATTCATCTACCAGTGAGCTGAACAGTGAACAAGAGAGCAGTGTTGGAATGACACAGCCTTACGGAAAACATAACCGTTTGATGTTTTGGTGAAGTAGAATGTCTATGAATGAATTTATTAGTCTGAAAATGTCTTTAGGAGATTTTTTTTGGGAGGAAAAGTAAGCACAAAGACCTGTCCTGAAACATCACACAAATATACATCATATCCCCCTCCACCAAACATTTTACACTTGAATTTACAAACAGAGAAGCATGATTGGTCACTACAGGGAACAAGTCAACTGCTCTAGAGATGGTATGCTTTACACCATTGCATTTGATGCTTTGCATTGCATTTGGTGATGTAAGGCTTGGCTGTCACTGCCTGAGCTCCATTTTTTCACAAATCTCTACATAAAAAAAAACTTCAGTAATGTATTGTAAATAATGTGTTTTTGAACCATACTGTAGTAAAGTGTATTATAATGTATATTTTTTATGACTCTTGTTATAAATATTATGATTATTGTTAATGAATACAACAGCATACTTTAGCAGTAACTATTGTGAGCACATAAACTGTAAAAAAACACTGTAGTATAATTTAGTTTTTCACTACAGTAAACTGTGGTATATTGTATTATACACCTTATAGTTACATAGAAAACTACAGAATTTGGTTATTTGTTTATTATTCATTATTATAGATGTGGCCACTAAGAATGTGTGAGTGAATGAACGTGACCACACACAATGCTGCATTGTTACGCAGTAGCACACAAAATGGTCTAACACAAGAAAGACATGACCCGCAGGGGGCAGTTATGTAGCATAGTGAACATACTGAACTGATATAGCACCTCACACACGGAGAAGCTCAAAGGAAAATAATAGGCTAATTATTATTATCTCATCAATAGTATTGTATATCTGTTGCTTTACCCTAACAACTGTACAATTATTGTAATAGATTAATTCAAGAACTTTAAAGGAGTGGTCCACGGTGTATTTTTAAGGTTTGGTTGTGTTTATAAGATGCAGCATAGAGACACGCACTGCACGCGCTGCTGAAGATTGTGGCTGTTTACAGCGGTTTGACTGATAAATTTGCAGCTAAATTGTTAGTGGTGCTAAACAGAATTTTCTGTTGTTTACATCCTTGTTTACGTCCTTGCTACAACATACCGTTAACTCTAGAAACTATGCCTGTGGTTGATCAATTTTAACAAATAAAACTTTTTACAAGTTGTGGCTCACAATCCACAGCTTCGTCGGTTGGAGGAGTTTTTAGCTGAATCCAGCACTAAACTGGGAGAGATTCTGTAAGTTCTCCTTTGTCAAATGCTAGTGCTATATCTTTTTTATATAATACTCTGGAACACAATTAGAATTAAACTGCAAGCACATCTCTCTTTGTGTCGTGTCCTTTGGAAACCCAAATACAGAAACAGAAGAAGCTCTGTGGAAATAGCAGCATTTGGATGGCATTTTAGCTTACAGCACCTCTGACCATGCCCCTTTGCTGCGCAGGGTGTGCGCACGAGGTGAATGCACATAACCGGAAGCCTGTGTGATTTCACTAGTTCAGATGTATTTTTTTGCTGTACATCCCCAAATTTGTTCGCTGTAGGCTTTGCTAAGCTAACTTTGTAAAAGCCAATCTCTCCCTTTGCATTGAACTTTGAGCATCTTACATTCAGAGATGTTGTTTATGTTCACACAGCTCCATTACACATCAACTAAAGTTTCAAATATAGTGGACCACCCCTTTGGTATAGTATGGTTCGAAAAATCTGTAGTGTTTACTATAAATTACTATAGTATTTTTTTGTTTAAGTATAGAAGGAGCCTGCATGCCTAGATGCTTGATTTTATACACTTGTGGTCGTGGAAGTGAATTCCACCTGAATTCAGTGATTTGGAGAGATGTCCCAAACATTAAAGGCCATGAGTGCTTGGTCAGGTGGTTGCTGGGGGTTATTTTTCATCTCGATCAGCATACAATATGATTTAATTTGTAAAAGTCACACACTGCATGTTTAATTGGTCAACTTGATTCAAATTGGCTCAGACACATAACGTCACAGCTTGAAATATATTTTCAATTATGTTATTATTACAGTGCCTATCTGCCTTGGACTTGTTAAAGTCCATTGTTAAAGTCAAATGTTAAATATCTCTGAATTGTCTCTTCAGCTGGTCTCTCAATTGTAAATGTAAATTTTCCAGGTCTAAAAATAAACCTCAATCTTTTGTGCACTTTGGGGCCATGAGATGTTGTGTTATGATGTGCTGAATGCTTGTGAGGAGGCAGATCGTCTCACTCAGCTGTTGTAGTTTATTGCCACTAGACTGGGAAATCTGATAAGTAAAATCAGCAAGCTGAAGGAAACCCATCAATATTTTCGCCTTGGCTGTAAATGAGTCAATTACTCACAATCAATAACATAAAATTCATCTAGAATTTATTACAAAAAAGATTGGGTTTTTTTGTAAATAGGTTTTACAGAAATTTCTAATTTTTGTACATCAGATCAAAGTTCTCAGCAAACAAATTTGCATAACTATACTAATAAACATAAAACTATACTAACTTCTAATATGCTTTCAAACCTTTCTTTTCGTGTCCTTGTTTTCAATGCGCTATGTGGTTTAGTTCCCAGATATGTTATGTGGTCAACTTTGCATACAACTATTTACAGAGGATTACAGGAGTGAAGAGTTTCTGTAAAACAAATAATGAAACTAGAAATATAATCTGTTTCTACTCTATCAAAACAATTTGGACATACCCATATGATATTTTTTTTTTTGCAAAGTTTGTGTGCCTGTAACTAGAGAAGGATTACATTTCTGTCAGAATGATTTTAGATTCTGTTTTTTAGCCATGTATTCTTATGAAATCATTTTTAAGGGCCCTATATGAATCAGTTTTAGATTTATGGTGATATGAATGTTCCTCTATGTTCAGATTCCGGAATTCTACCCATTTAACTAAAGTACCAGTTTTCTGGTTTTGACAACTGAAAAGGTATATACAGTAATTTAACAACCATAAGAAAATAAGGTATTAATTAACCATAAGAAACTGTACAGGATATTTGGTCATTAAACAATTAAAACAGGCAATGCTACCAGGAAAGTGTAACAAAAGTGGGTAAACACAATTTTTCTCTCTAATTACTGTACAAATGTTTTGTTCTGATTACAGTTTTCCTCATCGTTATAGGGCAAATGTAAGACTTGTGGGTTGTACATAAATTAGATTGGTGGTTGTTAGCGTCTTGTGTTTTTCCAATCCTTTCATGTTGTTCCCCTATATGCATGCATACACACTAAATATACTGAATACACTATTATTACTGTTTACTATGACATTTCCCTGTTTGGAAAATAACGTAATGCTTCCATCTTTCTAAATAAGCTGAAGAAATATTATCAGCATGACGATGCAAAAACTGTACATTTTTAGTCAAAAACCATCACAACAGCAGGGCCCCAAAGGGCCAGAGCAAGATCCCGGAAGAAAAAGAAAAACAGAGCAACGGTTTTAATATTCTTTGTTTGTTCCTTGTCCCTGTGACCAAAAGTTAAATTCAATGAGACATTCAAACCGACCAATCAGTATGTTTTAAATGTCCTCCACTGCTCCAAAACCTTTTTTATAGCTCTTTTCTGACTTTTGAAAAAGAAAAATCGTTTTTGTAAGACGTGGTTATAATAATAATAATAATAATAATAATAATAAATTAAAAATAAAACTAAAAATAAATGCATTCGACAATTTCTAGCCTTTCACAGTATAAAAAACATATTAAAGTAATATTATTTTAAACAGGTGGCCAAGGAGTACATCCAGATGGAGCTGGATCAGGCACTCTAGAATGCCACAGCAGTAGAGATTTACATTTTAATCAATCATTAAATTTACAAATTTCTTGAAAAGGCATAACAACAATACAAAGAGCTAATTTTTAAGGACCTGGAACTTGTGTATTAGGCTTGTTTGTTCAACAACCCAGGCTCATTGGACATGCAGTACAGCCTTCTTTATTATGAAAGTGCAAATACGTGCTTTATTATGTTTGATTGCAGTTTCTATTTAAAACGAGCACTATGTGTGACTCCAAAAACTTTTCTTTTCACATTAATGATATTTACCGGGACATCATGTTGATGAATGAAGGGTTATTTTGTGCAGTTCTTTGCTGAACACCAAATAAATGAATAAAAAAACACTTTAACAATGTTCATATGATTTGTAATTGATTTATATTTGCTTGCCTATTTATTCCATATGGACAAATTCCTGGCATAGTCAGTTGCCTCAGTAGCACATTTGTATGATGTTGTGCTTAGGTTTGAGTCAAGTAAAGCACAATTCCACAAAGAGATACATCTAGAGAAAGGTTTAGGCCAGTAGTTCACGTTGATGGGTACTACAGGCCTTCTTGTGGACATGTGTAAGAAAATCCTACGTAACATTTTTTAGATTTGTAAAAATGAACACGGGAACCACTTGTGAATTGTTTCTGAAATGTGCAAAGACGTTTGTCGAAATGTAGGCTGAGGCATGTATTTCCAATGAGCCTGGGTTGTGTTTGTTGGTGTAATGCTAAATGCTAAATATGCAAACAAGTTCAGTCTGTACAACTCAGAAATTATCAGCACGCTAACTTAAACTCCTAAAGGCTCTCCAGTGCACTTTTATTTTATAAGTTTAGTATTTCATTTCAATGCATACATTGTTGTGTTTTCCATTATATATCGAAATAATTAGGTATTAAAAAACATTGTTATAATGGATAATAAAGTAGTCTCACCTGTTGAATGCTGTTTTATCCAAGTACATTCTTACAACACCCCAGGTGGTGTTCAATATTTATCAGGGTCTTTCCAGATACACTGCATTCCACATGTGGCAGAATTTAGTGTTCGGGTAACTCTGACCCTGCTGGTAACCAATGCCTACAAGGCCTGACACATCTCTTCATTCCACACCAGCTTCCCTGAACAGATAGTGTTATTGAGATTCTGTGTGGCATGTTGTTTCAGTGCAGTCTGCATGCAAAACATGCTCAGTTTTCAGTTGTGAGAATTATACCGACATCTAGGTCATATCTATTTTTTAAGTGAAAAAAAATTTACTTGTATGATCTATATTGTGTTTACCTAGTATGCATAGTAATGCATTCAGTCGTGTTTGTAGAGCATTGATATGGTAATATATACTGTTTAATGCTGACATACAATCAAATCAGATAACTTGCTATCTAACATACTCATCCTCTTCAGTACAATCAATAAGGCAAGTAATTCTACTTTATATATTGTTATTTTGCTATTAAGCAGTTTAAAAATCTCTTGATAATTTGTAGTCTATTTTTAATAAATTCTTACTTGTACTTAATGGAGACTTCAAGTAAAAAACAATCTGGTTAAAACAAAAATTTTGATGAGCACAATGCTTTTTTAGATGCAGTGAGTAAAATATCAACTATGTAAACCTTTTGAGTGCCTAAATGGCAGTTTCTCATGCATGCTCAAAGATAATCTCATTCTTATGTGAAAAAATGCTTTAAGAGCTCCAAAAAAAAAGACAACATTGGATATTTTGCCAGTAATTTAATTGATAACACTTAAACTTAACTTGAAGGGGTGTTCATAAGACCGTCAACAAATTTTTCTAATCATGACATGACACATATCATGAATGTAAATGATTTTTATGTTTATAACAACTGTCATTAAGAGTAATTCGCTCAGTTATGACATTTTAAATGCAAAGATTACATGATTTATGACAACTTGACTATACATCACAATCTGTTTTTGTCGTTGTTATGACAGCTTGACATTACCAAGACAACAAAACTTATTATAAATCTGACATAAACATGATTGTCATGAAGCCATTATAAATACGTCAAGAATTTTATGTCTCTGTCATAATTTTTGTTTTACCTCAACTACAGTGGTACAAGCTAAATTTCTCATATTATTGACAATTTAAAAAAATATTTGACAAATGAGACGCTATTAATGAGACATTTTAATGACAAATAGTTTGTTCCACTAAAAAAGTTTTCAGAAAACAATTCATGACAATTATAATGCCTTCATGATAGTCATGTTTAACAGGTTTATAACAAGCTACAGTTGAAAACTAAATGATTAAACCCCCTTTGATTTTTTTTTCTTTTTTTAATATTTCCCAAATGATGTTTAACGGAGCAAGGTAATTTTAACAGTAAGTTTGATAATATTTTTTTCTTCTGGAGAAAGTCTTATTTGTTTATTTCGGATAGAATAAAAGCACTTTTTAATTTTTTTTAAACTATTCAAGGTAAAAATGATTAGCCCCTTTAAGCTATATATTTTTTGATAGTCTACAGAACAAACCATTGTTATATAAAAACTTGCCTAATTACCCTTCTCTTTTAATAAACTATGCACATGAACATCAGCACTGGCCTGAAACTGAGATTTTGTTTATATGCCTTGATTATATGGGATGTTGATTTATTGTGCCCCTTAATGTTTTCTTCATTAAGAAAATTATAATTAAAAAGTTCTTAGTAATTTGCCCTGTAGAATGTGTTATTGAATTAGAAGGCAGTGGCTCTGTAATTGTTCTTTTGACGAACACTGCCATCTTGTGTTCACATTGCGGAAAGCAGCAAGTGACAGGAAATAGGAAGACAGAGTAGCCATTTTGTAGAAGCTCTTGCAGTGGAAAGACCTGCGTGCTGTGTCTCTGCTTACTACTTGGTATTCTGCCCTTGATAAGGCATGATCTGTAAGTTTAATGTATATTAGTTTGCTTAGATATATATTAGAGCTTTGTTTAGCAATATTATGACCTTTTGTGTTACTGCACGTTATATTTGTTAGTGAAGTAATTAGAGCTACCTGTCTTCCCATGCGCTAGCCGCATGCTAGTATGTAGTTTAAAAGTCATATTCATGTATGTACAAGGACACTGGATGTATATTCATGTCATTATTGTTTCTGTTACAGTTTTACAAAGAAAATAAGGAAGAAATATTACAAGTGGTACATCAGTAAAGCTTCGAAGAATGCTACACTGTCTCACGAGTGCTTACTGAAGCCATTTATGTTTAGCTCGCTGCATAGGCTAAATAAGTACATTTGGCTGAGGGCAGAAGATGATTATGCACCTGAAATAACATTTAGGAATGCTAGCAAGAAAATCATGTTTGCAGTGGTCATTCTTAAAGAATGCTCAAATAGAAAATCTAGTCATAATGACAGCGCCTACAGTCAATTTTTTTTACTAACATAGACTGGTCTACAGCAGCCCTTTATCATTTAGCTATTTTCCTCAAGTTCACGTGTGCAACAGAGTAATTTCAGATGTGTACCTTTGTTTACCTGCACATGTGTAAAAACATGCCATAATAACCACCTAAAATGATCAAATTATGAATGTAAATCTTCCCAGTAAGACCCAAATATCCCTTCAAATTGTACTGTACACATCACGGAGAAAACAGTATCAGTAACTTCATCAGAGCAGATACTTGCCTTATTATTAATATATTATCTCTTCAAACTGCTGACTCTTCAGATTGTTTTCAAAGATTCAGCTAATGGTAGTACCAATACACATATTGCAGTTTATATAAATTATTCATAGCTGTTTAAGGCAGATGATATGTAACCCTGGACCACTGAACCAGTGTTATGTTGTAGAGGTTTACAGTGTATCTGGAAAGTATTTATAGTGCTTCATTTATTCCACATTTTTTATGTTACAGCCTTATTCCAAAATGGATAAAATTCATTTTTTCATAAAAATTCTACACACAATACCCCATAATGACAATGTGAAAAAAGATTTTTTGAAATTGTTGCAAATTTATTTCAAATAAAAAAGCTGAAAAATCACATGTATATAAGTATTCACATCCTTTGCTCAATACTTTGTTGTTGCAGATTGGATGGGAAGCGACGGTGTACAGCCATTTTTTAGATCTCTCCAGAGATGTTCAATAGGATTTAGATCTGGGCTCTGCCTGGGCCACTCAAGGACATTCACCGAGTTGTTGTGAAGCCACTCCATTGATATTTTGGCAGTGTGCTCTGAGTCATTGTCCTGCTGGAAGATGAACTGTCGCCCCAGTCTGAGGTCAAGAGCACTCTGAAGCAGGTTTTCATTCAGGATGTCTCTGTACATTGCTGCATTCATCTTTCCCTCTATCCTGACTAGTCTTCCAGTTCCTGCTGCTGAAAAATATCCCCACAGCATGATGCTGCCACCTTCAAGCTTCACTTTAGGTATGGTATTAGCCTGGTGATGAGCGGTGCCTGGTTTTCTTCAAACGTAACACCTGGCATTTACTCCAAAGAGTTCAGTTTTAGTCTCATCAGACCAGAGAATTTTGTTTGTTATGGTCTGAGAGTCCTTCAGATGTCTTTTGGCAAATTCCAGGCAGGGAGTGGCCTCCGTCTGGCCACTCTACCATACAGGCCTGATTGGTGAATTGCTTTACAGATGGTTGTCCTTTTCTAAGATTCTCCTCTCTCCAGCTCAGACAGAGTAACCATTGGGTTATTGATCACCTCCCTGACTAAGGCCCTTCTCCCCCGATCACTCAGCTTAGATGGCCGGCCAGCTCTAGGAAGATTCCTGGTGGTTCCAAACATCTTCCACTTAAGGATGATTGAGGCCACTGTGCTCATTGGAACATTTAGAGCAGCAGATTTTTTTCTGTAACATTCCCAAGCCTTGTGCCTCAAGACATACCTGTCTCTGTTGTCTACAGACAATTCCTTTGTCTTCATGTTTGGTTTATGCTTTGACATGCACTGTCAACCCTGGGACCTTATATAGAAGGGTGTATGCATTTTCAAATCATGTCCAATTGACTGAATTTACCACAGGTGAACTCCAATTAAGCTGCTGACACATCTCAAGAATGATCAGCGGAAACAGAATGTATCTGAGCTCAATTTAGAGCTTCATGGTAAAGGCTGTGAATAATTATGTACATGTGATTTTTCAGGTTATTTATTTTAATAAATTTGCTGCAATTTTCAAAAAAAAATCTTTTTTTCACGTTGTCATTATGGGGTATTGTGTGTAGAATTTTGAGGAAATAAATTAACTGAATCTATTTTGGAATAAGGCTGTAAAATAAAAAAATTTGGAAAAAGTGAAAAATAGCCAAAAATACATTGAATTGGTCAAAACTATTGTTTTCTTTTTACATTTTTTTTTTCAAAAATCATTAGGATATTAGTAATGACATATTCTATAAATCAGTAACTTAATTTTTATTAAGTAATAGGCATTGCTAAGAATGAAATTTGGACACGTAAACACAAAGAGTTTGTGATTTTTTTTTTAACCTTCAATGTTTTTGTTTAGCTATTTCAAAGGGAATGTAAAGAACCTATTCGTTGGTATAAAAGTGAAAATACTGAACCTACATACAGAAACATGAGAAAAACACAAGTTTTAGAAGAAAATATCAAGGTAAAAATCTAAGGCTTTTGCATTTGAACTCTTCATATAACACATCGTGTAGGCCAATATGTCTGATATACCATTTGAGTGTGTGTGTGTGGGGGGGGGGGTGTTTATATGGACCAATGTTTTTGCAAAGCATGGTCCAGATGACACACACTTTGTCTAAATAATGGCTTTCTCCTTCTGTGATAATCTGGGTGATTGCTTGCACTGCTTGATTTGAAGCTGCAAATTACTAATTCAAACAAACACATATAAATCTTCTTGCTCATCCAAAAACGCAGACCTACACGTTAATCATCTGATCTCCCTCACCTCTCTCCCAGCATTGATTGCATGTGTCAACCTTTCAGAAGACCTCAGGGCTCAGGATTAGGTCCTTTTGAAGTTTTATTCCGGTGCTATTTAATATTAGTTTCCCAGAAGGTAATGGTTGATTTCCCCTTATTCACTCTGTCTCCTTTATTATTGCCTTCCTCTTCATCAATCTGTGAATACCATTTGTTTCTTTCTTCAGACAAATGGCATTTAGCCAGTGACCTCTGTTCATCTCTATCCATCATTTCCCACTTTCCAAACACTTGATTGGCTCTTTTTCATTGTCTGATTGAAGTCCTGCTGTCATTTTACCAGTTTTCCATCTGTGATTGATGACCCACCCATTTTTAACATCCAGGATTATGCTGACGGCATCTTCCTTTGGGATATTTTCAGCCTGTCTTTGTTTAGATTGAGTCTTCTTTGGAGTTTTCTTGCAGTCATGTTTGCTTTGTTGCTCATGTCTCAGGGTCAGCCATGAGGTCAGAGAGTAAACAGGGGTCTCCCCTGATGCCTCAGAGCTGCTGTTGTTCATTTTGTAGCAAGAAGGTCACTGATGTTGGTGTGGAGAAGATTAAAGACTTTCAGCACTTGACAAGTGTTGGATGCCAGTAACCACACTTCTCCATGAGACAAATGATAAGGTGTGTTGAACAGAGGTGCGATTTTATTTTTCAAAGCAATAATACTGATTTTTAAGTGGTGGATGACATTGTTTTTACTGTTCAAACAGACTCCAAACAACAACAAAAAAAAATTACTCTCTCTACATAAACTAAAAAGGAAATTGGTATGTGTTGAGAGAAAGAACATCTTAAGAAGTTATACTTTGCCGTGTTGTACCAAAACACTCATATTTGTACAATATTTACAAAACACTATTCGCATTATTCAACTATACACATTATTCAAAACTCACTTTCCTTCAGCTTCACCACAGCTGAATGAACCAGGGGATGCCCCTTTTTCCAGGGCATGACCTTAGAGCTGTAACCCATACACTCTTACATTCACAAACACATTCATTCACTACGGCCAATTTCATTTATCCAATTCACCTCTATTGCATGTCTTTGGACTGTTGGAATAAACCAGAGCATCTGGATGAAACCCACATGAACACAACATAAAAATGCCTTCTGACCCAGCTGAAACTCGAAACAGCTACCTTCTTGCTGTGAGACGACAGTGCTAACAAAAATGAATTGTAATTGAGTAAATAAATATTTACTAAATTAATATTTTGGATCTTATCTGTAGACGTTTTCTAGGTACAGGATCAACAAACTTGAAGCCAGCAATCTAAAAATTACACTGCTTAAATTATGCCCAGTTTATTTACTTACGTAGACAAACAGTAGAAAATTTTAAGACCATTATTGTACCACCCAACCCCTTTCCGTGTCTCTGTACAACACAGATGCTCTCCGAGATTTGCCATTATACTCTTATTCTGAGAATTACAGCACTGTGATCTTTCTATGAAGCCACTTTTATAACTCCATCTCATTCAATGTGTAATGAATAAATGCACGTTTTACACATAGCAATTACTGGTTCAGAGAAAGTGATCTTGGTTGAGCTAACAAAGAATAGTACATATGAATATTTAAATCTAAAGAAATTAATGTTTGCTACTTCTGTAACATCAACTAAATCACACATTATCTTGTTGGAGGTACATACTGTAAACAAGACAAAAATACAATCTGGCCAAAGCCAGATGTCTTATGTCCTAAAGACCTAAAAATGTTTCTTTCAACCAGAGGCTGTTTTAATCATGCCATTCACCAAAGTCTAAATGGGACAAGAAAATGTTTGGACCAGTAAAGTTTTACATACATATAGAAATAAATGCGTTACTGAGGTGTTAATCTTCATTAATCTTTGTGTTGTCTTAACATTTATTCCTTCGGGTCAAAAATTAGCTGCTTTCACTAACCCTCTAAATCAGTGTTTCTCAGCCACGTTCCTGGAGGACCACCAACACTGCATGTTTAGGATGTTTCCTTTGTCTGTCACACCTATTACAGGTCTTTCAGTGTCTGCTAATGAGCTGATGATCTCTGGGAGCTGATGGTCCTCTGGGAACATGGTTGAGAAACACTAATCTAAATAACACAGCTAAATTTCATTTAAATCCTCAAATCTATTTTTCATGAAGAAACAATCTCATCTTCATCACAAACTCTGTGAATGTCTGGGTTTCCCTTATCAGTGTGGAGGTTTTCATCAAGGTTTAATCAGTGGGCACCACTCATGTTTTACTACAGTAAAGGGTATATACTCTAATGTTAAACATACCAGCATATTAGTAAAGTTGTTAGAAAGACAATATTTATAAATAAAAGTTAAAACAGTAGATTCTTATATTTTATAGCTGGCAGATTAAAATTGACCAGTAAGAAAATTGTTGTACCCATAATGTACAAACTTCAAAAGTGATCACATTTCAAGATGGTTTAGGTTTTTTCCAGCTTTCATACTTTGGTATGCCAACAGGCAGGTTAATTGATAATCTGACGCTGTTGTCTTAAATCAGAAGAGAGAAACCAAGACATAAAATGAAATAACATTAATGATAAAGAAAATAAATTATAAAATAATAAAAAATAATATTTTTTATTCAACAATCATTCATTTCACTTAGTTCTCATGAACCAGAAGTTTCTGTGAGTTGTTGTTTAGATCTAAAAATGATTTTAGTGTATATGCAAATTCTACAAGTCAGCACTGCTCTCACTCACATCTAACTAACTTTATATGTATAGTTGCTGTTGAAACTGTAACTAATGTGGCATTATTTAAGACAACACAGGCTCATTGGTAATACATGCTTCACACTACATTTTTGGGAAACTGCAAAAACATACTTAAACAACGTACTTATTTGACTGCGGTTTGTAACTAAAATGAACACTATGGGGCAGTATGATGGGGCCAACAAGGCTATGGGCCAACAACACACACTATATACAAGGACATATTATTAAAGAATAAAGTGTTATTTTTGTGCAGTTCTGTGCACAACTTTATAATGTTGATAATTTGTAATTTAATGTTTGCTTCACCCATCTCCATATACTGTGGGTAACATTTTCTGGCATGGTCGGTTTACTCGATAGCACACTTTGTATGGTGTTCGAGTCTGTTAAAGCATGGTTACACAAAATGTTAAAATCTGTGTAAAATCAAGATAAAACCATATGGTCACAGTGTACTTTTTCTCTTATTCTGCTTTTGCAAGCACCATTGGTGTTAAAATTATCAGCTCAATTGCCTATAGCGACACTAGAGGGCACTCCACACATGACCTCTGCCATTCACCTGAATTATACACTGACTAAAATCTTTGCATATATGCACACCAGTGGTGTAGTCCTATAAAAAAGGTAGTGTACTATGTATATATATATATATATATATATATATATATATATATATATATATATATATATAATATATATATATATATATATATATATATATATATATTGTATATGTGTATATGTATATATAAATTATATTTATTTATATATATTATTTATTTTTATTCCTTTTTTTCATCAGTTACCTGTAACTATTAACTTCCACGAAAGGAAAGGAAAAGCAAATACTTTGTCAATGTAAGTCAATGGTTACAGGTTTTCAGCTTTCTTCAAAATATCTTCTTTTGTGTTCAACAGAAGGAAAAAGAGACAAACCGCTTTGGAACAATTAAAGGTTGAGTAAATTATGACAATTTTAATTTTTGGGCAAAACAATCCGTTTAAAAAAAAATAATTCAAAATGTGTTCATTTTAAAGGGAGATGCTAATAGTCTAATCCTATTTAATGATTTATGTTTAGCTAATAGTGCCCTCACAGCTGCTGTGGTCGTCAGGGGGCGGGGAATGGCGCAAGTTAAACAAAACAGAAATGCACCAGTTGCAACAAATTAAGATGCGAATTAAAAAAAACAAAAAAAACATTTGGTATACAGTCAAAGGGGGCATGAACAAACGTAAATTAGGGAAGTTTATTCAGAAAACAAGTGAGTATATCGAGGGTATACGCTATTAATTAATAATTGCTCAATTATGCTCCTTTCTGCAGACGAACAATGTTTTTGAAGTGTTTCAGTCAGGTTTCAGAGCTCATCACAGTACAGAAACTGTATTAGGGAAAATAACCAACGATTTACTGCTGACCAAGGGTGTATCTCGCTATTAGTTTTACTTGATCTTAGTGCGGCATTTGACACCATTGACCACGGTATCCTCATAAATCACTTAAAGTCTACAGGTGTCCAGGGACAGGCTTTACAATGGTTTAAGTCATACTTAGCTGACCGTTACCAGTTTGTGAATATTAATGGACACCCTTCACAAATCAGCCCAGTAAAATACGGGGTGCCTCAAGGATCAATTTTAGGCCCTTTGCTGTTTACAATATACATGCTACCCCTGGGAGACATTATTAGAAGACATGGGATCAGCTTTCACTGCTATGCAGATGATACTCAATTATATATCTCAACTAAACCTGACAAGACGTCGAAACTGTCCAAGCTAACTGAGTGTATTAAAGATGTTAAAGACTGGATGACCAACAATTATCTTCTCTTAAACTCAGACAAAACAGAATTATTACTTATTGGGCCTAAATCCTGTACACAGCAGATCTCACAACTCGACCTACAATTAGAGGGATACAAAGTTAGCGTTAGCTCTACTATAAAAGATCTGGGTGTCATATTAGACAGTAATTTAACTTTTAAAAATCATATATCCCATGTCACAAAAACTGCTTTCTTTCATCTGAGAATATTGCTAAGTTACGAATTATGCTATCCATCTCAGATGTAGAAAAGCTAGTCCATGCTTTTATGACTTCTAGGCTGGACTATTGTAATGCACTGTTTGCTGGCTGCCCAGCATCCTCTATTAACAAACTTCAATTAGTACAAAATGCAGCTGCCAGAGTTCTTACCAGGTCTAGAAAATTTGATCACATCACCCCAATTTTATCCTCTTTACACTGGCTGCCGGTTAAGTTTCGTATTGAATTTAAAATATTGCTTCTTACATACAGTATAAAGCTTTAAATAATCTAGCTCCTGTTTATCTCACCAATCTTCTGTCTCGCTACAATCCAACTCGCTCTTTAAGGTCTCAAAACTTAGGGCTTCTGGTAGTACCTAGAATAGCAAAGTCGAGTAAAGGAGGTCGAGCCTTCTCATTTATGCAGAGTCACTGATTCGATCCAAGACCAACGACGAGATGATCCCAAGGTTTCTATATCCTGGACCAGGCCGTATCCTGAGCAGCTACTGTGGTGGTCATGGAAGAGTGGAGAACATGAGACTGATACCTGTGACGCTCCAGAGACAGACGAGTCTTCGCTGAGACCAGCTTCCAGCCTCCGCCACTGAGACTGCAGCTCTGCACAAGACGTTTGGCCAGCAGAGAAATTAAAACGATCGTGCCCAACTGAGCCTGGTTTCTCTCAAGGTTTTTTTTCTTCACTTCCGCCATTTAGTGAAGTTTTTTTTTCCCATCTTCGCTGTCGCCACTGGCTTGCATGGTTCGGGATCTATAGAGCTGCGCATCGTTGGATTTGCTCTTCAGTGTTTGGACTGTCAGTAGTGATTATTAAACCACACTGACTGAGCTAAACTGAACTGAACTTAAACACTACAAACTGAACTACACTGTTCTAATTTACTATGACCTTTTATGTGAAGCTGCTTTGACACAATCTACATTGTATAAGCGCTATACAAATAAAGGTGAATGGAATTGAATTGAATTGAAATTATTGATCCTCAGAAGTGGTAATACCCAAACAGCTCGTGGAAAAAAGTACGCATACTGAGTGTACGTGCATATAGAAAGGACTACACCACTGATGAACACCTTGGACAGTTCACCTATCCAGACTCTGATTATAGACACAGCTACATGACATTACATGCATAGAGTATATCTGCACCACACACACTAGCACCATATTTAATTTTATAATTTTTTCAGAGTATTTTCTGTTTTTCCTTGTCTGTTTTTAATATTGGACCGTACTTTGAATCTTTATATGTTTTGCTGATTGCCCCAACCTTGTGCCTGTTACTGAATTCAGATTTTTTCCTTCCTGTCCTGACCTCCGCCTGCATTCATTGTTTGATTGTATGCTGCCTGCTTTCTGACCCTAGCCTGTTTTATATTTCCCTGTGGGGAGAATGGATTCTCAGTCTCTCAACACATCTTTATAATTGGTTGGATTTAGGGAAGGGTGTAAGTGTTTAAGCAGTGTTCAAGCCTTAACCCATCCTCAGCCAGAAAACACATGCGATTTTTAAGCTTTTTACCAGACCCAATCTATGACCAACATAAAGCTTGAGTCTACTACCTGACTTGTCGCCTATCCAAGTTTTAGTCTTTTCATCAATCCAAGATTTAGGAACAAGAAATAATAACTTCTAGTTGATCATTTGGTATCAGAAGTGGCTTATATGAAAGGCAAAGGCCTCTAGATTACGCTTATTATCCCATAGGTCTTCTGCAGTATGTGTGATAATTGGGATGCAGTTCAACAGATGATTCAAGTCATGTTATTATTTGTTGCTCTTACAACTGGAATTGATGACAATACTTTTGTCAGGTAGTGTAGTGTTGTTCCAATATTTAGTGACATTGATATGAGAGTCAAACTGGTCTTATCAAGATAAGTCATTCCAAAAACCATGGTGACTGATATTCATATTGCAGTCAACATAATGTTTTTCACTGAAGGAAATCTTTAAAAAAAATGTTTTTGTTTCTTTATAAGACTCACTCCCTCTCAGACTTTCTTTTACCTTATTCTCTGCTTTATCAGTGGTTGCTACAGTGGTATGAACAATTACTCTGGCAAATGTTAATATGTTATACACAGTGGATAAGGCTACTTCAGAAACAGAAATGTTTGGAACATCTTTCTTTCTTTTTTTCTTTCTTTCTTTCTTTCTTTCTTTCTTTCTTTCTTTCTTCTTTCTTTCTTTTTCTTTCTTTTCTTTCTTTCTTCTTTCTTTTCTTTTCTTTTTTCTTTCTTCTTTCTTTCTTTCTTTCTCTCTTTTTTCTTTTTTTCTTTCTTTCTTTCTTTCTTTCTTTCTTTCTTTCTTTTTGTTCTTTTTCTCTTTCTTTCTTTTCTTCTTTCTTTCTTGTTCATTTTGTGTTCTTTCTTTCTTTCTTTCTTTCTTTCTTTCTTTCTTTCAGTGAACTGCATATCTGATAAACTCAGCTCAACACTCAAATTTAAAAAATGTAAAATTAAATTTAGCTAAATATTTTAATATATTAACACGTTAAAAAGTAGAACATCTGAACACACAAAAAAATTGTAGTTAAAAATACATTTAGGTAAAATGCTCAAGTATGCATTTCAATTAGAGAACATGGACTTCAACAGATAAAAAAGAAAAGTTATAGTGACCCGTTTTGCTGTAAATTGTGGTTGCTGCATGATCATAGTACCACATACAAGCAGATTTATTTGGTTATAATATTCTCCACTTATAGTAATTTGAAATGATAATAATTAGCATAATCACTATTCCAAAACACAACAATAGTTAAAAAAATGAAATTTTAAAAACAATATTCATCATACCTAAATATATTCGGATTTTATTTGTTTGTTGTCTTATTTAATTTACATATTAATCATTTTCTACAAAACTGAAAATGTATGATGTGTCATTAATTGTTAAAAGTCAATTGACCGTGATCTAAAAGCACTTGTTCTGGTGGTCTTGCTATTGTTTCTGCATTTTTTTTTTTTCAGGTCTGGAGAGTAAATGTTAAAAAGACCAGTGTCCATATCTCTATTCATTTTTAATGGTTAACTGCAGGTTGTGTGAAATGAGCCTTATCTCTGCCTTTTTTCTAGACTCAGTCAGCTATTACTGGAAATTACTCAGTCTAATTCTTATCTTGCTCTTTAAGTATAATGAATGCATCAATTAATTGTATGTGTTTCAATTGTTTTTAATGCAGCATATAGGACCTATGTGTACTGTATAGGCCTAACAGTGTTTAAATTTGAGTCATTCTAATCTATCTAATTCACTCACATTAATAGGGCCCCACTAAATTATGAAATTTGCCTTATAATGCATTGAAAGAGTATTAGTTCATTAGAAATTAGACTTAACACTAGTGATTTTTTCCATACATAAAGAAATTTTATTTATTTACTTCAGTAGGTAGAAATACATGCTACCAAAACCACTTCATACAGTATAATCACCTTTTATTTTACTGACAGAAATGAAACTAACAGAACTAGCAACACATAACAGTTTTAAACAACAAAACTATATTAATAATGCAAAGAAGGTATCATATATAATAACAATCTGAAGATGATTTTTTTATGTGTAATAATTAAGTACAGGGTAGGCCATTTATATGGATACACCTTAAGAAACTTTTGGGAATTTCACAAGAAAAACAATGTGTGCTTGGTTTTAACATAACTTTATTCTTTCATGAGTTTTTACAAGCCCCCTCACATATACTAATGTGCCACAAACAGGACTTAAATATCACCACCATTCCATTTTATTATGGTGTATCCCACACTGTACATGGTTTGAAAGCAATGTAGATTATTAAATGTTTTGTTTAAGAACCAACAATGAGAGGCTCTTTGGTTCTTGGAAATAGTTATTGTGTGGCATAATTTTGAAACCCACAACACAAGAATCTTTATTTTTAAGACCACATGCTTTATGTACACTTGTAATTGTGTTGTTGTAGTAAGGGGGCTCTATGTGTGCTCTAAACAAAACCCAGAAAATGTCTGTTTATTTTTTCAGAATATGCTGTTTCAACTGGCCTAACAGAGATCAAATTAAATAAAATTGGGAGATCTATGGCTTTACAACAGCAGAGGGCACTGTTGACATTCTCACAATTATTTAAAAAAATCTGGTCCACTATCAGAAAACTGTAAGCACATAGACTCTTACATTTCTATTTGATGTCACCAGGGGTTCACATTTTCTTTTGGAATATGAAGGCTACACAAAACAAAAACTACACCAGTCCTTCATCATTTATTTATTTTTTTAGCCATTTGCAACTTGAAAATCTTTTAAAAATCCCTTTTGTTAATGTTTTAAAGTATCATTGATTTTAAAACTGTGATCTAGGGAACTTTAAGAGATAAAGTAATCCTTAATCAGTATTCATGTATATGCAAATTTTGTGTAAACAGCATTTAGATTCTAATAACTATTTATATGCAGTGCCAATGGTGCCTGATAACCCAGTATTTGCAATAAGGCCTGTGATTAACATTTTTTTACAACACTAAATTTGACAATGATCTGTGTTGATAACAGGTTTCTTTCAGGTCGAGCTCAGCCTTGGATCAATAAAGGCATTTTAAACAAAGGCTTTTCAGTCTTCTTACCAATCTGATTGCTAAATGAATAATTGGTTACATGCAAATGTTGTTATTGTGTTTTTTATAGAGCTCTTGAAAATCCTTTTAATCTTCTAAATTATTCTAAGCCTGAAAGGTTTTTGCAATACAAATCTTATTAATTAATTGATGATTAATAAAATGTGTCAAAATCAAAAACTGTGGTGACATGGTGGCTCAGTGGTTAGCACTGTCTTCACACAGCAAGACTTCTCACTCGCTGGTTCGAGTCTCGGCCAGTTGGCATTTCTGTGAAGAGTTTGCATGTTCACATGGGTTTCCTCCGGATGCTCCAATTTCCCCCACAGTCCAAAGACTGCGGTATAGGTGAATTGGGTAAACAAAATGGCTGTCGTGTGTGAATCCAAGTGTGTATGGGTGTTTCTCAGTATTGGTTGCAGCTTGAAGGACATCCGCTGTGTAAACATATGCTGGAATATTTGGCGATTCTTCCTGCTGTGGCAACCTTTCATAAATAAGGGACCAGTGGTGGAAAGAGTACTGAAAAATTATACTCAAGTACCATTACTTGCCCAAAAATTTCGTGCAAATACATTTAAAGTATCTGTTGTAATTATTACTCAAAGTATGAGTAAAAAGTAGCCCTTTCAAAAGTACTCAAGATTATAGCTTGTTTACGCTATAACAAGCTGATGCATTTAAATGTGTGTGTGTAAACGTAACATTCTGTAGTGCATTTATAGTTTAAGGCCATTTTGGTCATCATACAGTAAACATCCGTCATCTTCTCATCATTCACATGCACTCTAAACAGTCTCTCGGTCATTGCGTATGAAGATTTTTTTACATCTTCTTGGACATTTTTTATTTAATTTCATATTTGTTCAGTATGATGCGATTTACTTAGGTGTCATTTGATTTAAACAGGAATCACAGGTTTTTCTAATTCCTATAGACAGGAAAAGATAAAGCAGTGACTGCAGGTTGAAGGAAAGTAGTGGAGTAAAATTACTGATACAGAACTAAAAATGTACTCAAGGGAAAGTAAGAGTACACATTTTTAAAACTACTTTGTAAATTACATTTTCTGAGAAAAACTACTCAATTACAGTAATTTGAGTATTTGTAACTTATTACTTTACACCACTGTAAGGGACTAAGCCAAAGGAAAACGAATTAATGCAAATCATAAACTTCTGAGCTTAAATTTTGCAGAAATTCATTGTTAGTTCAAAATGTAATGCACAGTTTACTATTCTTGTAATTAGGAATTAATTAATTCATGGACTGACCATTTCTTTATAGAGTGGCTGTAAATGATTCTATTTTTCTTCCCAGTTTCCTTTTTTCAATTTTTTTTCTTTCTAAAATTTAGTAAAATATTACGTTTTAGTTTTAATATTAATTTTTACAACATCATTGTGAATTTGAAAAATGATTGAATGAATAAATGAATGAATGAAGTTCAAATGTAATCTAAATCTGAATGTAGATAAAATAAAGGAGCCAAATTAATACTTTTTCTTTTGCAATACTAATAATTAAAGATTCAAAAACCAAATAAATCTGACTTAGGTGTGTCATATACAATACAAATACAAAATACACACACAACAACTAAAACCACACTTAATCCACAACACACCTTTAAAAATGTATAAAATATTACAGTTGGAATAAAACAGTCAAGACTATTCTAAAAATTATTCAAATTTAAATCAACACAGAATGATATGTATCAAATAATGTAAAACATGGTAAAATGTCACTATAGTGAAAAAATATTGTTTCCAGCTAAGCACTTTTACACTGTTAGCAAACAAATATCAGAGTGTGCAGTGCAACCCTGTTATTTTCATTATGTAATCAATAGCTATCTGTCGTGAAATAATGTGAAATATTGATTGACCTGTAATTTAGTCGTATAATTGTGTTTTTGTCCTGCCTCTGCTGTTTGTTGCATAAATCACTGATGCTTCAGAATGAATGCAGCTCGCTGAAGAATTAATGATCCCGTCAACAACTTTTAGTAGCTCACGTCATGCTTTTCTGGCATAATTTTAGTGGCATTCAGTCTGCTTGGGACTCACTAACATTTAACTCACAAACATTTAACAGCGAGCCAGAAGTGTTTTGTGAAAGCACCTCTTTGATGTTTAGACAAGAAAAGCAAGGTTTACTAGGCATTTAGACTTCTACAAAATAATTAGCAGATAGCCATGAATGATTACATTAGTAAATGAGGGAAAATGGAGGGGTGAACATCAAAGATTTATTTATTTGTTTGTATATAAAGTACTTTTTTGAACAAACTAACTTTAAAATCTGAACCTGTTTCTCTGATTTAATACATTTCTGTCCTTAACCAAAAATTATTTTATTAAAAAAGTTACCAAACTGCTGAATGGTCTGCCAAATGCTTCTGCATGCAAAACATTTCATATATTATTATAATTAATAAAACATAATATTTTATTTAATATTTAGTTTGCTGAAATTTTTTTTCATTGCTCTAAAAAGTAAAGTTGTCACAATGCAGTCATTATTGCTCATTGTGAATAATATTAAAGGAGATTTTCTTCAGTTATTCAAGAGGTGCTTGTGTGTAAATTTGCCAAATTGAGCAGATTAGAGTTATTACTGATGTGATGCTGGGTTAATTTCTCAATGGACTAGGTAGCATGATCTTGACTGCAAATTTTAATTATCCCTCCACCTTGCCACACTTATCCTGCATTAATTCAAACTCATATCAGCTCTCACATTAAGTGTCTTGGTGGTGAAAAGAAATTAATACATGAAAGTTAGTTAATAGTCAGATGTTTTAAAAAATCCCCCAGGCAGACCCAGTGCATGGGCTCAATTTTGAGTAGTTTGTGTGAATGTTTGTGTTAATTATGTTTCTAGCAGGGGCCGCATGGTGGCACAGTGTGCTCACTGTGCTATGATCGCCTCACAGCAAGAAGGTTGCTGGATCGAACACCCCGGCTGGTCAGAGTGGGTTCCTCCAGTTTCCCCCGCAGTGCAAAGACATATACTATAGGTAAATTAGATAAACTAAATTGGCCATGGTTTATGTGTGTGAAAAGAATGTGTATGGGTGTTTCCCAGTGTTGTTTGCGGCTGGAAGGGCATACGCTGCGTAAAAAAAATATTAGCTGGATAAGTTGGCGGGTTCATTTCCGCTCTGTGGCGACCTCTGATTAATAAAGGGGCTACGCCAAAAGAAAATGAATGAATGAATGTTTCTAAGCAAAGTATATGTTATGTGCTTAATATTTGTAGTTCTTGAGAATAGTGTCTACATGTTTGGTAACAATTCTTTGAACTCAAATTGACGCAGTGTGTGGCTATTTACAGCTTTGCAAAAATGAAGAAGGTTTCATTTTTCACCATGAATTGATCATCATTGGCCAGACCCTGGTAAACTGTTTGTCACACTGCACATACCACAGGTGTCAACTCCAGTTCCTGGAGGGCTGCAGCTCGGCAACAGTTTAGCTTTAACCCGAATTAAACAAACCTGGGGTCCGTTCTTCGTACTAAACCATAATAGTTTTTATAACTTATTTCTAATACTGATTATTTATCTTTGCCATGATGACAGTAAATAATATTTGACTAGATATTTTTCAGGACACTTCTATACAGCTTAAAGTGACATTTAAAGGCTTAAACTAGGTTTAAATAGGTTAACTAGGCAGCTTAGGGTAATTAGGCAAGTTATTGTATAACGATGGTTTGTTCTGTAGACTATCGAATAAAAATAGCTTGACCTTAAAATGTTTTTTAAAAAATTATACTTTTATTCTAGCTGAAATAAAACAAATAAGACTTTCTTCAGAAGATAAAATATTATCAGACATACTGTGAAATTGCCTTGCTCTGTTAAACATCAATTGGATAAATATTAATTATTTAATATTAATATTACAAATTATTATAAATTATAAATGTATATATAATGTTTTTTAACTATTTTATTATTTTCCCAAGTGTAAATAACCTATAGGCTACTACTGTAAGAAAATATCAGCATTTGGTACATTCTTTCAGTATTACCTTTGCTTGAAAAGACCCAATCTAATCCTATTTATGAAATGAGCCTGCTCCCTAGCAGGTTTGAGCTACGAGAACTGTTGCTATGACAACAACTCTCGGATGAGTTTTGAAGAACGAAACGATCCTGGATCATGTCAAATCGTCAACAATCAAATCCAGCTAACTGAGTAATCCACGTACGAAGAAGGCTGATCAAACTAATTGGGTCTTTCAGGCTTGTTTGAAACCTCTAGTTAAGTGTGTTGAAGCAGGGTTGGGTCTAAATTGTGCAGAGTTGCGGCATTCCAGGAACTGGATTTGACACCTGTGCTACACCATGAACTCTGAAAAGGTTTATTCTCAGTTTTTATTTTTTATTCATTTATTTATTGGTGTGGAGTTATCCACACTTATTCGACTTATATCTTCCCTTATCTAATCTAACTTTACATTGGGATTCGCCATTCAGCACTTACCAGTCTACAACTTGTCCAAAATGCAGCAGCCCATCTTCTTACTGGGACTAAAAAGAGGGAGCATATGGCTTCAATCTTACAGTCTTTACACTGGCTGCCTGTTCATTTAGTTAAGTTAAAACTTAACTTTTTGCTTGTAAATCTCTAAACTGTACAATTCCCTTTTACCTCCATGAGCTTCTGACACTGTACCAGCCTACCAGATCCCTTTGGTCCTCAATCAGAATCTGCTGCATCCCCAAAATTAAGACTTAAATGTGGGGGAAATTGTGCTATATTTGAATTGTGGTCCCCAGACTTTGGAACGGGTTACCACCATCAATAAGACAAGCACCTTTAATCATCAGCTTTAAGACTAACTTAAGATGTATTTGAAAGTTTAGATGCAGAAACCTCTAAAAGTCATTTAATGTTTTCTTCTAAAAGTTTTTTCCAACTCCTGTATGTACCTCAGTAATTTTACTTTTAAAGTGACAATTTTTTTTTCATTGCCTTTTAGGTGAAATAATTGAACATAAACATAGGAGACTAAGAAAAATCCTAATATTAGGAGAACATTTCAGACGGCATTTAGAAGTTTTTGTACTGAACTCTTCATTTGTTTTCAAGGCATTTGGCTGTTAGGTAGGTATAATCAAAGTTGAAGATCTTCAACTTAATAATGCATTTAAAAACTGTGGTGCTCACATGCAAGACCCCTAAAAAGATGTGTAGTGAACGAAAAGGTCAAATATGTCTGTCCAACACAAAGATGTAAAAAATTAATCTTGAGGCTTGAAATTTTCATAAAAATTGATGTGGTCATTAAAAATACTTGCGTATTTTCTTTTTTAAAATTTATATCTGGATTCTAAAATATCAAGCACAATTTGCTATTAAAATCAAGAGATAATTTTCACAAATTTTTTCAAACAAACCAGTGCAATTATTAGGCTTAATTTGAGAAACCAATTAAGCTAAAAAAAAAAAACAGAGGAAAGATGGTTTCACGTTTATTTCAAGAAAATTCACTCAATTATGCGGATTTGAGATGTTTGCATTTGAATCTCAACAATGGCAGGATTAGACGACATTTTGAAGGAGCAGATCAACAGCGAGCCTAAACAGTTATAATTTTTATTGCTTTAATGTTCATTCTAAATATATATTTAAATTTAACAGTAATTATTTGCATTGTATATTTTAACAGCAATGATCAGGCAACATTTTAAGCGGATGGACGAACACAGTGAGCTTGTTAAGTGGTAAGTCTAAGCTAAGCTAAGCTAAGCTAAGTTAGCTATAGCTATTCAATGGTGTTTTATGCACAGCTAGTGTTTTTTCCATTTCATATGGTTCCTTTTCTAGCATTGATGATGTAATGTAATTTATAATTACAATTAGTAATAAAAGACTACATTAATTAACCATGTTTTATATATATACTGTATACAAATACTTATATTTGTTTGCTTATATTTCAGATAACTGAAGAAAATGTTGACAGTATTTTCCCACAAAAGAGGAGCATTTCACTCAGGCAGATTTGATAAAGAGAAAGGAATGCCATACAGCAGGTTTTTTTTTTTTTTATGTTATTTGTTACTTATTTGTAAACTTATTTCTTTTTACACTAGTATACATTTTGAAAGCACCATTATAAGTCAAAAAACGTGTGATACTTGAGTTATAATAAGCTTAATGTTTATTTTACAGTGTGGGAATGCACAGAGAAACTGTTGTCTGCCAGAAGTGACTTGTCATGGTTGGCTTGGAAAATCTAGAATTGCTGAACTGGATTTATACAAGTATTCCCCAATAATTTTAAATCCTCAAAACAAACTTATATATAAAGTTTCTGACACAAATTTACTGCTACAAACCTTGTGGGAAAATTTCACTGCATTGATTGGTTGATTGATTTTGTTGCTAATATTTTAAGATCCAAGTTTATACTTGGTTATATGTTATGCAATACTCAAATTCTGTCAGATTTTGTATAAGATGTGACTATTCTTACAAAGAAAGTTGACAAAACATTTTTTTCCATCACATGGATAAAGAACTTTTTTTTAGAGTTTACATTGCTGTAAATTTTAAATAGATTTGTTTTAACAAATTGTACCTACCATTTTGTTATCAGTGTAATAAAATTATATTTGTGGTATAATGATATGTAATAAATGATATTTGGCGATAATGCATTGTGGACATATTTCATAATAAATTATATATTTATCATTTTATGAATGAGTAATTTTCATAAATAAATATGAGTAAATGGTGGTTGATTTGCTTAAATTATAAAAGTCCATTCCACTAATAATATAAAATCATCATTTATTACAGTGGTTCCCAACAGGGGGGTCGCGTCATATTTTAAACATTTCTTAGCAGTGGACAATTAGGAGAATGATTATGTTGCCTTAGTTCATTTTCTCCCCTAGGTCAGTGGTCCTCAACCACCCAGTCTGTGGATCAATTGGTACAGGGCTGCCAAAGAAATCCATTAACTATTTCCATTTATTATCTGAGTTTGACCGATCTTTTATTTTGAAAGTCTTTTTTAAATTTGAAAAATAACCATACGCTTACATCTGGTCACTTAAGCGCCCAGATTTAACCCACAAGTAGCAATATGAATAATAAACAGGCGTCTTTGGGAATGTGTCTTTGCTAAGGGAAAAAAATTCCAGTGTCTAGATCGGATACACGGCCGACCGGAAGTGCGGTATGCACATTAATATAGCTGCATTTTTTATGGCACTGTATAACAATAACTAATATTTTTACAGTACTGTGACGGTTGAGTTTAGTGTTGGGGTGGGGGGTAGCGTTTAAAAAATACAATTTTATTGAGTAATTTAATAGATAGCATAAATAATATCTGTACAACTACTGTTTTTACATACAGTGACGGTTGGGTTTAGGGTTGGGTGGGGGTAGGGTAGAGGGTAATAAGATATAATAATGTGAAGTTTAATAAATAATATAAATAATTCTCATTTAACTTCCGACCGCATCCATATCCGTTCTAGCAACCCCCACCAAAAATTAACAATTTTGTAATTCGTGTCTCCACAAAAAAGACTGAGTCGCACTGATTCGCCTCGCAGCCATCCTTACACTAATTTGGTGTAGCATAACAAAAACATGTCAGTATTAAATTGTAATAGCCTATTTTGTTTCCCCTGATATTTTTGTTATTGAATGTCAAATAGGGACAATTTAAAGGTCAAAGGCTTACGTTTATTAGTTACAAATGGCCTACTGATGTTTTGCTTTTATATTTTAGATTAGGCTATTATTTGAGCATAAAGATATCTAGATATAGTAATAAACTTTTCATTTGTTTGAAAACAAAATTTTTTTGTCATCAGTACTGCAAACTTATATGAGCGATGATATCATTAAATGTGGAGAGGGGCCTTACAATATGTTCCAGGGGAAAAGGGGGTCTCAGGCAAAAAAAAGGTTGGGAACCACTGTTCTATCACACAAAAAACATAATATAAACATAATAAAACTTAAGTAATTTTTGCATGGTTTATTCAAGTGGTTTTTGCTAAAAACATAAATATGAGTAAATGGTGGTGGCTTGCTTAAATTATTAAAGCACATCCCCTAATACTATTAAAATCATCATCTATCACTCAAAAAATGTAGTAATTTTCACATGATTTAATCAAGCGGTTTTTGCAAAAAAAAAATCAAGTCTTGAAAACTACTTAAATATAATATGTGCAATAGTGTTACCACAATTTTTTTAAAGTAAATAACACATACGATTTTTTACAGTGCATGTTGGAAAGGATAAAAGCATTCTGTGTGAAAGGCCCCTTAGTCCATTTGTGGTTGTCTATCTGCATTGTTTACTTTTTTTTTTTTTTTTTTTTTTTTGAAAAGTACTTTGGCCAATGAAAGTTGTAAAAATTGTGCTATAGAAATAAACTTGTCATTGTTATTTTTGCAGAAAAGTAGTTTCCAAAATCAAGTGTCTATCTGTTGATGTTTTTACTTTTCATTTATTTGTTTAAAATGGGTTTTACTTTATTTTTGGAATAAGATTAATTATTAATTTAAGAAGGTTTGAGTTTTGTTTAGTCATTGATAGGCAAAAGGACCCAGAGGCAGAGCAAAGCACCTCCTCTCATGTGCACTGAAGTTAGTGGAATCTCAAGTGCTTGCTGAGGTGTGAAGGTAGAGTTGTGAAGCAGACAGTAGACATTTTATTTGAAACCACTATGGGCTGATTGGCTACACTTCTGAGGAAGATGATGGAAAACAACAAAGAGCTTCATTTTGGCCATCTGGTAAGTTCAGCTGTGTTTTTTCAGCTCTGGAAATAACAAAATAGATTTTTCATGCTCGGGAATCAAGAAAGTTTGGCTCACTTTCTGCATGATTCCCCCCTACATGTTGGTCATTTACAGATTATTTGTCCTGGTGAAGTTTGCTTAGGTTGGAGATGTTTTTCAGGAACATTATGGAGGAAAATATTTTCAAAATTCAAGTTAATATTCCATCTTGAGGATGAAAGAGGATGAATAGAACTTTCATTTTAGTAACATTTTTGTGATTTTTTTCCCCCCTCGCATAATTTGACACTGTAATTTTGAAATTTGTTCAATTCAGTAGCATAGTTGCACTGAAATCCCTACTGAATTAATAAATTAATCAGGATTACCAGTACCTAAGTAATTGAACTCTGACTTTTTGACAACCGATTCCATAAATATTCTATATTACCTATAACATATAAGTACTCTAATACTAATTATTATTGCATGTACAGTATATATGATTCATACGCCTGAAGAAAGTGATATGTAAAAAGGCATGGAAAGCTCAGACACAAGTTGATGAACCAGTGTGGACATTTTAGCAAGACAATATAAGCATACGATAAACAAACAATATAAACACAACCAAGGGAAACTCTCAACTTTTTTCAGAAAGAAAGTAAAAGCTGCTAGAATGGCCCAAACAATCGCCTGAACTGAATTCAATATAAACATCCGGGTTGATAGAAGAGACCCACAAAACTGTCTAGATTTAAAGAGTCTGTTTAAACTTAGGGAAATAATAACACCCGAGAGATAGGGGGTACAAGCACAGTGTCTAGCATGGCTTAAGAGTGCTAATTTAAGTAGGAATGCTCCTGCTCTAATTTAAGTAGGAATTGGTATAAAGGTGTTGAGTTTGGGTGGTGAAGGGATGCTGAAATTGAGAGATAACAATGTATGACATGCTTGGTTATTTATAGGTGTTTGACCCTATGCTGATTTGATGATAGAATGATTGTCAATGATGAATTAGCCAAACAATAATAATAATAATAATAATAATAATAATAATAATAATAATAATAATAATAATAAATAATAATAATAACAATAATCTGCACATTCTCCTCTTACAATGTGTTTATAATACATTACTAAATGCAGTCTTTGTGAACAAACATTAAAGCAACCAAACAAACAAAAAACATACTCATATTACAGGTGGTGTTTGATTCCTTTACATTTCAACATGTTGGCCCAGCATATGAGTATACTAAAATTTTAGGTTCATGGGGTCTGAAAGACTCCTTGATCACTTGTTGCCTTTTCTTTAAACATTTAAATATTTGTCTTTTAAATATTTGCATAAATGTAAAATCCCACTTGTAACAGTGATTAGCCTGCATGCTAATATAATCATACCACACCTCTGTCTGGGGTGATATTGCCGTATTATTTCCTGTGGCTGCCTGCTGCAGATGCTTGATAGAGCTCAAGTTGTGTTGAACACAGAGCTTTGCTTGAAGGGATCTATTAAGGACTCTCGGAGATGGTTTTTGTCACACACAGTGTGCTTGTCCAGCCATTTCAGCACTCCTGTGGCCTGAGGGCTGATGGGGTCCTGAAGTGAGACAAGAAATGACAATCTTTTTTCTAATCCCAGCTGTCACATGAGCAGATTGTAGAGCAAACCCATTCACCAGGGAGAGATTTCCTCTATCCATTCTCTGACACACTCAGAGCAGCCATCTAAAAAGATTTAGAATATAATTTTTCAGTTCCAGACAATTTGATATTAAGAATTTTACTGCTTCCTTCTTGGAAAGAACATTGAGAACATTGCTTGAAACAGACATCCGACTTGTGAATGTGGAGCAGATCGAACCTCATTTCCAAGATGGTAGCTAGTTCTTTTTCCAATGAGATTAGCAATGATATTTTCCAATGAGAAACTGGTATAGTTTGCTTGGAAACTATAAAGTGAAGGTCGTACTGAAAAGATTACCAGGTACTAGGTACTGTACACAGTAGTTGTTGGAGAGCTTAAATGTCCCAACAAGGTAGCATTAACTTGGTTAATAAATGTGGTTATATTGCATAATGTAGCCCCAACACTATGGTGGAAATATCTGCCAATGTTTCCACTAGGAATCAATTGATTGAAGATCATTTATATACACTTCTAGCAAATAAAAAAACAACAACACATTTTTCATATAGTTTAAGTAGGATATATTTCTATTTGTATTAATTGTATATAGTATACTTTAAGGAAATAAACCTAGTTTCACTTGGTTTAAATCGCCTCTAATTTCTAACAAACATTCAATCTTAAAGTATGAATAATCTATATATATATGTAGGGATAGTATATATTTTATTGTAATGAGGCAGACACCGAAAGCTTGTCTTGTCTTGTACAGACAGGTTTGGTCATGGGGTCTTGGGTTGGGATGATTCAGATGCTCAGTGATGATGGACAGGTTCTAAGATGTCATCAGTTGCTACCCATGAACACTATGTATCCCTGTATTCCTCCCAGTCCACAAGGTAAATGTGTCTGGCCTTTGCCGTGAGTCCAGGACTTCTCATAATCAGTCTGACCATCAAGCTTTTCAGCTGGCTGGTGATCAAGCCCTCCTACAGTATTCAGCAGAGAAACATGAAAGGGAAAAGTAAATCAGTAGGTAACTGGGACTGGTAGGAAACAGGATTAACCTGACTGAGATTAGAAAACCAACAACAGATGACTGCATTAATTGTAGTGAAACACTGTGACTGAGGTAGATCTGTGAGAAAATCTATCACTCAATGTTTGAGCAAACTACAGCTTCAATCAAGGTTGGTGCAATAATAGGAGAAGGATCTAAAAACTTAGAAGAAACTTGGAGGAAGTACAACACATCTGCTTTTGCAGTTTTTTAACCAAGGATGATAAATGACCACAAAATCTAATTAGGAAGAGAATAACTCCCTCCTGGCCTGGCCTGGATTAAACCTCTTAGGTTGTGTGGTCAGTGAGAGCCTAAAAGGAATGTTTAGGATCTTTTAGACAGTGTTGCCACTTTTCTAAATCAACCTTTATGGCCAAAAATCTGTTATTCCCACTTTACAGTTTTTTTTCTCAGAGTTGAAATTACAAACAAAGGTCCTTGATGGTTTTTGATTTTAGGCCAGTTGACTGCATCTTGAAATGTGGTTAAGTCAATTTGAGCCAATTATGAAATACATACTTTCAGTCTTCATGAAAAGATGGTGCTCTACAAGCCACCATGGAACTGACAAAACGTGATGGACGTGAAACCCAAGTGATATGGAGTAAAGCAAAACAGTGCAAATGTAGACATCAACAAACTTGTTCAACATTTTCCTGAAAAACTCATTAAATTCATTAAAAGCTCATAGAAAGATGGTGCATTGAAATAGCTAAAGGGTATGACTAGGCACTCATAGTGGCCAGAATTAATGACAAATGCAGTTTTCCATTCATCTTCCTTACTGATGGGATGAAATTGTGCAAACTGTGCAAAACATATTTGAAAATATGCACAGTAGATGCATTGATATCATAATAGTCTATGATTGGCCAAAGACTGCCATCAGTCTTTTGCCAAAAAACTGACCTTGCAGTAGCAAGCGGAGAGTCTAATGAAACCAAGAGATCTTCTCTACATAAACCTTCATGGTATTGTTTTCTGGCTGTAAAAGTGTATACACATGTTTTTAAGTGGTTGGATGGTGTCTCCAAACTTTGTCCTAGAGGGCTGGTGTCCTGCATATATTAGTTCCAACCTCAATTAAATACAGCTAATCAAGCTCTTTCAAGGTGTACTAGAAACTTCCAGGGAGGGGTGTTAAAAAATGCTGGAGCTAAACTATGACCTATAGGACTGAGTTTGGACACCCTTGGTCTAGATATTCAACAGAAAGAATAGATGGTACATAATCAGGAGACAAAGTTTAGAGGAACAGCATGAGAATGTGTGCACAGGTTTAAAGCCGCCAGATAGGCATGGCTTTTAATTTGTGGAGTTTGATATCAGTTTATGTGGCAGCTGAACAGCATAGAAAGAGTGTTGTGGAATAAACCTACAGCATTGAATTGGAGCTCTGTCAGATTTCTCAGTAAGTGCCATAAAAGGACAAACATTAAGGAGGGATTGGTGAAGTCATGAGTGAAAGAGTAACTCGTCCATGGTGGCCATGAGATGAATAAGTCTTCTATGAAAAGGCAGCATCAGAAGATTCATGGGGATTCATTCACAGATTGTGTTTAAGGGCAGTACAGAAGTATAAACAACAATCAGTCCTAGACTAAAACCAGGTGATGAGCAAAATAGTTTAAGTATCCAAAATCAAAGCACAAAAACAGAAGAAGTAGTAAATTGTCGATCATACAGTACATAAGGGTGTAGCAAACATAGAAATAAATAGAAACTTTTAATATTGTAGCACGTAGAATGACAAGACTTCTCACAGAACAGTTGGCAATCCATGCTAATTAGAGTGTGTAATGACAGAGAACGATGACATGACCAGCAGTCAAAATTGAGGCAACAGCACCCTCAAGGGGTCAGGGGATGTAGTAGTGGCAGATAAGACAATTCTACAATAAAATACACAATCTAATAGTAAGGCAAGGAACAGGTAATATACAATAATACTACATACAATCTATAGTAATACTGCATATACAATTACAATAATAATAGTAGAGATAGTATACAGTCGGGGCGATGCAGTGGCGCAGTAGGTAGTGCCTGGTCAGTTGACGTTTCTGTGTGGAGTTTGCATGTTCTCCCTGTGTTTGTGTGGGTTTCCCCCTGGTGCTCCGTTGTTACCCACAGTCCATAGACATGCGGTACAGGTGAATTGGGAAGGCTTTTGTCCGTAGTGTATGATGGCTTGTTTCTACTGAGTGGTACAGTACGGTACGGTTCGGGTCGGTACAAGTCACCTTTATCAGGCTTGCGTTTCCACTACCAAGGGTACCGTTTTGGTGGGCGTGGTGTATGACAGAAAGTTTAAGTCGATGTCATTCTCGCTCGAATAAATGTCTACAGTAAAGCTGTACAGGTCGTTCATATATGTTGGAGCCATTTCTTTCTTTAATTATTATTATGGTTGGACTAAATGGGTTGGTTGGATGATACGATTATTATTATTATTATTAAGTTTACATTTGATAATTATTGTATTTAGATTTGAGTATTTGTTTTTTTTTATTCGTATATTATTCATGTTTAAGTATTAGCTTTATTGTTGTGATTTTGTGAATGAAGACTTTTATTCTGTCAAAGTTGGGATTTAAGAAAGCCAGGTAGTAGGTGGAGTAGTAAGGGGAAGAGGAAACAATTTTCAGACCGTGAGTTTGTTTGTGGTGACGGGTGATACTGAGGAACAACGAGCTATTTCACTGATTTGATGGCACGAGATGTGATAAAATAAACATGAGAAAAAAGGATTCACAGCGGACTCACGCGTCATTGTTTACCCTTACCGCGATAGCGGCTTAAAGCAATAATGCCGCTACAATATATCATATGAGAAACACTTCTCACAAAACAAATGATTTAAACATATAAATACTTGTTTATAAATGTTTATTACTATCAATGACAGTGCAAAATAGCCTACTGTAACGTCTGCAGTTATATAAAATAAATAAATGCAACATATATGAACACATACAGACCCTTACAGTCTCCGATATGTTACAGAAAATCTACACACAACATACATTAAGTCCTTATTTGAGTTCAAAAACAACAAGCAACATAGCCCACAGTCAGTGCAAACATCTCATCTGTGTCTATAATCTTCACCAGCACACGTAAGCTCTGTTAGAGAATAATTTTGTCATTCCGATTTCATAATAGTCCAAAAGGTGATGATAAACATGGCAGTTTGTTCGTGATTCAGGTTGCTGAAACAATTTGCTCCTGTGTTTTGTCGGACTTCTCTTTTTTTTTTGTGCTTCACTCTCGCGTTTGTCCTTTTCTTTCTGAATGGATCAGATGAAGGAGACACTTCAATAATCACACACACGTTATTATCATCAGCTCAAGAAGTTCTTTATTTCAAATATAGATGCGATCGCGAGCTCCCTGGAGAAAGCAAAAACCGCTCACACTTTTAGATGGCCTCGTAAAACAACAACAGGACAAGGCAGATTTTGTTCTTCTTGGCTTTGTGGCTGTTCATCAAGACAACGACAAGGTTTGGTTGAGCTCGGGTCATCCATGGCTCGTTATTATATGCATATAGTATTTCTATGTAATGTCTCGGCTGTGTATTTAAAAAACATGGCGGTTCCTTTGTTTTCATTCTGGCTGATCTCCACGAGATCGTGATGTATCTCTGTAACAAATCAGTGTTCAGCTGTGTGTGTAGCTCCACCTTTTGGTACCCTTTCCCGTGTTTGGTACCCTGCTTTTTGACAGTACCACTCAGTGGAAATGGGCCACAAGTGTGAGTAAGTGTGTATGGATGTTTCCTAGAGATGAGTTGCAGCTGGAAGGACATCCGCTGCACAAAACATGTGCTGGATAAGTTGGCGGTTTATTCCAATGTGGCAACCCCAAATTAATAAAGGGACCAAGCCGAAAAAAATGAATGAATGAATAGTATACAGTCATACCACATATAATATGGTAGTAATAGTAACGGCAGTCAACATATAAACTATAAGCCACTGCCTTATTTTTTTAGCCAGCATTCCCTAAAAACAAATTATATTTTGTCACAAAGATATAACTGAATCAATTTGTCTAAAGCAACAGGATTTCAAGGCCAGTGATCTGCCCTAAGGCCCTCAGTGTTCTTTGTCCTGTCTGGTGTAAGGACTGTTAAAACAAAGCAAGTTGTCTGCTAAATTAAAGATGGCGGGATGATGGTGGTCATTGGAGATAGGGACAAGAATATCCTACAGCCCATGATATGATTTCTGTGCAGAAAATTACCTCTTTATCCCATCCGCCCTGAAGAAAATCTGTGGCCCTAAGCCTTCCACGCATGACACTATCAGGGCCAGTGTAAATTGGAAGAATTTCAAAGATGGGGAATTTCCATTAAACCTCAGTCTTTGTGATGGCCTGGAATAAGTGTGTGCATCGAGGTTATAAGCGCCAGGATTCTGAATTTATAATAATGACTTATGACTGATCTTCACTCTGTTGCTCCTCTATGGTGCCATAATAAGGCTCATTACAGCATTTTATTTATTGATCATGTACTTACAGTGAAAGCAGTTGCATAGAATCTTCATCCTCTACACATTCTCATCTCTGTAAAGCATCCATGAGTCTTTATGGGTTTTTGATTGCTTCAGTGGTCATTTAGATTAGGTTCAGTACTATAGTAAATTAAAAATGAGGGTTTTTATTACCAATTTAAATGTGTGTATTTGTACATGGTATCTTAAGTCTGTTTTTAAAATATGCTTTTACAAATGGTCTTGAGCTCACTTTAAAATAAAAATCAAGTATTCTTATTTTTTATTGCAATTATTATTGCAGTTTTGCAGTATAAAGGTTTCGTCCATGTACATCGTTCTTTTTTGATTCATGGGCTAAGGGAAACTGCATGATTTACTGTAGAACTTCTGTACAATTGCTAGTAGAGTATATCATATGCACTACTGCTGTATAGATTGTATGGGATTTTGCTTTAGAATATATTTACATTTGCAAGTAAATGATCTTTAATGCTGTACAATCGTATTACTAACATTTTTTAAATGAAATACTTTTTCTATATTATCTATAGTATTCTTGTAGATTTTCTGTACTGTTATATTATTTGTAGTGTTGCTGTAGAACTTCTGTACTATTGCTAGTAGAGTATATTATATGCACTACTGCTGTATAGATTGTATGGGATATTGCTTTAGAATATATTTACATTTGAGATTAAATGATTTTTAATACTGTACAATCGTATTACTAACATTTTTTTAAATGAAATACTTTTTTTATATTATCTATAGTATTCTTGTAGATTTTCTGTACTGTTATATTATTTGTAGTGTTGCTGTAGTATAGTATTGAATGATTAAGTGAAGTTTTATAAACTAATTTCGGGAGAATCACATGCTATGATTGATCACGGCTGGTCTCACATCAACAATCATTGGTAAACCAATCAGATGAATCCAAGCCTACATAAGCCACAACTTCATTTTTTGAAAAATCACCCCATCCACCCCATCTCCCCCTTTTCCTCCTTTACCAGGGGGAGCTCTTGAGACCTACCTGTTCTTGGATTCCCTTTTATGCTAAATGACCAGGCGGAACCCCTAGGCTCAAGTATCTCTGAGCTCAGGGTTCTCTCCCAGGACAGCATTATTATATCAAGTATTAATTAAGTGTTAACTCTTGAAAGAAACATAATCAACATGATGGTGTAAAAACTGTTTTAGTCAAACCACCTTCTGCAATTTTATACAAATGACAAAAATAAGTGCAGTTAGAATGACTAGAGTTACTAGTTAAAGCAAAAATAATTCAAATGCAAAATAAGGTTTGCAGACCCCCAAAATACACTTATGTCAGTCTACAGGCCTGATATTTATCAGCAAAAGCCTTTGGGAATTTGCATGGGTTCAGTTGGTAAGTCGGTCATGGTTTGTAATAATCAAAACAAATGCCCATGATGATTTTCAGGCTTTTATTATAGATTATTCATTCATTAATTTTCTTTTCGGCTTAGTCCCTTTATTAATCTGGGGTCGCCACAGCGGAATGAACCGCCAACTCATCCAGCATTTGTTTTACACAGCAGATGCCCTTCCAGCCACAACGCATCACTGGGAAACACATACACTACAGACAATTTAGCCTACCCAATTCACCTGTACTGCATGTCTTTGGACTGTGGGGGAAACCAGAGCACCCGGAGGAAACCCACGTGAATGCAGGGAGAACATACAAACTCCACACAGAAACGCCAACTGATCCAAGGCTCGAACCAGCGACCCTGCAACATTCTCGCTGTGAGGCGACAGCACTACCTACTGTGCCACTGCTTCACCCTCATTATAGATTACACTTGTAGTATTATGTGTAGGTCACACAGTGTTTGATTACATAATGTGTAATACATATAATCTGCAGTAATAACACATAATCTAAGAGTTATAGTAATTGGTAATACTAATTAGTTTGCCTTGTTGCCTCTGTGAAATTCACAAGAATGTCATCAATAATTAATAAAAACATAATCATAAATAACATAATAAAAATGTTAGTGAAATGAGATGTTGTTGTCTGATTACAGAAATTAATTTCACACATGCACACCTTGAAATACATGCAGATTCTCATGAATGTTCAAATGATCATTTGACACCTCTTTCTTTCACAGACGCTCCATCACCTGAGCAGACCAAAAATTGACACAATTTCCAAGGGATGGGTGAGAGCTAAATATTTTCTGTTTATAAGCATCTTTTTATCAGATTAAATCTCCTTAAATCCTCTTTTAATTGAAAAATAAACTAAACAGGTTTAGGGGGACTAAGGGTGAGATGTGAAAGGGTTGAGCTTGTTGAATACTGCAGGAGGAAGCATCATACTGTACAAGCATAATTTTATTAAATAAAATGTCTCAAATTCAGAATCTCACCAAGTAAATACCATCAAAACCACATGCTGTGAGTAAACAGACTTCACAGAGTATCACCACAACTATAAACCAAACAGCTACAGCCCATGGAAATTGAGTTTATTGCTCAGAATATCATAGTTTAGCTCATGTCATGATTATACTCTTCCATGCAATGAAATAATTTATTGAGGCAGCTATGTTTATATTACTCCATGTAATGCACTTTTTGGGCTGGTTTTTATTAGGATTCATTGTGCTGCTTTAACAGATAGTACAGAATTTTTTAGGGCTGTGTTTTTAACCAAAAGGGACTTTCATAAACATTTTGTCATTAAATCTACAGTATGTGTTTTCAGATAGAGCAATCCAAGTCATAGTTCAGTGACAAGCTATGCATTACAGCATTTATTATCGCTGACATTTTAATCACCCAATAATGAAAGCGAAGATTATCTTTCTATAATAATGACCAGTGAATGCAAACTTGATCAAACACACCTGTCTTTAATTACCAAGTGTTCCATCAGATCCCACTAAGTTGATTTAGTTAGTTTAATTTCGCCCTGCAGATGAATGTAGCGGTAAAGATTGTTGCCTGCCTTCCAGCTTTTAGCTTTGGTGCTCCTTTCTCTCACACCTCCAGCCTCTTCACAGGTTCCTGGGAAGAAGGTAAGTGCCTGTCTCCAATTTTGGCGATGCAGCGCATTCGGTCAGACTCAGCTATGCGATTCAATTACCAATCAGCCTCCCGAGTTCACGGGTGTGTATTTAAAGCTGTCATCGCCACACCATCCCTATCTCCTGCAAGGAGATTGTTGTCCTCCTGGTGAAGGATACAATCGAGCTGGTCTCTCCAGCTGAAATATAGAGCAGGTTTTTTTTGCCTGTACTTCATTGTACCCAGAGACTGGTGGGTTAAAACCAATCTTATCTACACATTTTGACCTGTTATCTGCTCAGGGTCCCAGGCAAGTTGTTCATGCAGAAATGCATCCCCCAGTGCATCCGTCTGTGGGATTGGTCGCAGTTATAGATTTGAAGGATGCTCACTCCCATTTTTTGTTCTCTCCCTCCTTATACTGTTTTTTTCAGTGTGCACTGGGGGCTAAGCATGGTAGTACAGGGTCCACCCCTTTGGGCTCTCCCTGTTTCCATGTGTGGAGAATGCCCTGTGCCACTTCGGCGCATGAGCATCTTCATTTTTGCCTATTCATTGATTTTCTTATTTTTGTGGTCTTTAATCTAGTCTATTATGCACATGGACCTAGTGCTCTCGCACCTTGATCTGTTGGGGTTTCGGGTCAACCAGGGAAAAGAGCAAGCTATGACTCTGGCAGAGTTTCTCTTATCTTGGGATGGAGCTGGACTTTGTCTTCATTATGGTGCGCCTTGGTAAGAGCACACCAGGCAAGTGCCCTGTCTGAGACAATTTGGCAGGTTACATGGTATCACTGAAGTTTTTCAGAGGCTCCTGGGGAATATGACATTTGTAGCTATTATCACACTGCTCAGATTGTTCATATGAGACCACTTCAGCGCTGGCTTTATGATCAGGTCAACAGATGGGCATGGCGCGTGGAGATGCACTGGGTGACAATCTCCCTTGTGTCGCTGCACCTTCAGTCCCTGGATGGACCTTTCCTTCTATGAGCCTGGGTGCCCTTAGAACAAGTGTCCAGTCATGCTGTCACTCCGTCAGATGTTTTAAGTACAGGCTGGGGGGCTGTGGCTATTGAGCATGCAGCTGCAGGTTTGTAAAGCAGACTTTGTTCCTACTGGTGCTGGAATGTAAACAAGTGTTAGTTAGGACAGTCAGCATGACCACATGTCTCAGCTCGCTCACCATCTGCTCCTCTGCAGCCACGCGGCTAAAATTGATGCACGCCATTCATATTCAACCATGCCCGCTTACCCGCTCTCACAGCAGTTTACATTACAGAGAGAATGAAGATTCCACCCCAGCATGATCCAGCTGATATGGGCGTGCTTCAGAGAAGCCCAGGTCATCCTGCTGCTTCTCCTGAGCCTGGCCTTCGCCAGTTGCTTTCCCTACTCTGCATGGATGCGCTGGCTCTTAGCTGACCCCGGGATTATGCAATATGCGTTTTTTCCCAGTGAGCCTGCTTGTACAGACTCAGGAAGGGGTCAGGGAGATGAGGAGCGTGTCTTGCTCAATGTGCTTCCATGACCCAACCGGACCCAACTTTCTGAACTCACACTCCTCGCGATGGCCCTCTTTGATCAATTTCCCGGAGGAAACACATCGTTTCTTTGGGAAGGGGCATTCTCTGGCATCCTCGCATGGTTCTGGAACCTCCATGGGTGGTTTCTAAAGAGAGCACAGAAGACTCAGGTGGCCTACTAGTTTGGTGGTTAACACAATCACTCATCCTAGAGCATATGAGAAGTGGAGTCTATTCGTGGTGTGGAGATCTTCTTTCTGGGAAGAACCCTGGACATACCAGATCAGTGTTGTGTTATCTTCCTTCAGGATAGCTGGAGCTTAGGCTGTTACCCTCCACACTAAAGGTTGGCATGCTACCATCTCAGCTCTCTATGAAGCGGCAGATGGTAGAGCTCTGGGAATAGCCTCGTCAGCCGGTTCAAAGGCGTGTGGCTGTGACGTGTGACGAGATGGTTAAATCTATCCCTGCCCCCCTCTCATGCCCTCTTGGGATCTCTATAAGCCCCAGCAGTTTACAGTGAGGTCCATTTGAGCTACTCGTTTCAGTACCTTTAAGATTTCTTTCCATGAAGCTCTGCTGGTCGCATTGGTCTCGATTAGAAGGGTCAGGATTCTGGAGGCATTTTCAGTCAGTTATTCATGCCAGTAAATTAGACTGGCCTACTCTCATGTTTTCCTGAGACTCTAGGCCAGCTATGTGCCCAAGGATCCTACCACCCCTGTTTAAAACAGGTAGTGAACCTGCAAGCGCTGCCTGTGGAGGAGTCAGACCCAGGTCTTTCAATTCTGTGTCCGCGCACTTTGCTTAATGTGACCACACTTAGAGCATACATCTCTAAGCAGCTCTCTGTCTGTTATGATCAGCAGAAAAGCTGTGCTGTGCTCAGGTTCAAGTGCAATGCTGTATCAAAGCAGAAGTTGGCCCACTTGATAGTTAATGTCATCACCCTCGCAGTGGAGGAGCTGAGTACCTGGCCCTGCACTATGTCTGGTCAGGGCTGGCGCATCCATAGAGGTGACCTAGGCGAATTGAATTGAGAATTGAGAGGGCGGCGTCCGCGACACCTCCCTCACCACCCACGTCCTCAGTTATGTCCGCAACACCTCCCTCACCACCCACATCCTCTGTAATAACCCCCCCCCCTCCCATTCTTCACTTTGATAACCTGTCACTTTCGGTTTGAGGGCGGCGTGATCATACTTTGCCTAGAGCGGCAGTTCAGCTTGCTCCGACCCTGTGTCTTTTATGTCTGCTTGGTCTACCCGCGTACTGTGGATTAGTACCAGCTACAGGTGATCCCCATCGGTGATCCTGTATGCATCATTCAGCCACGGAGTGGTCCCCCTTCTCAGACCGACCCATGTCTGCCCTACCCACTAACCAGCTATCATATGTAGCGATCCCCCTGGATAGGATTAGCCCATATGTTCAGATTCTCACCAAGTCTCCCCTTGGGTAGCAGGTGGCCTTTGCAGCGTCCTCCCCCTTCAGGGACTTCAACGCACCAGATCATCTTTGGAACTCATTTTAATCAATTAAGTCATTTTAAATTAATTAAGACATTTTAATCAAACCTGATGGATTTCAGGGATTTAATCTTGGTTTTAGCAAAGGGTGTGAATGCTTTGTGTATGCCAAAAAAAGTGGCTAAGAATTCAAAGAAAATATGCAAAAGTTGATCAAAAGAGAAGAGTTATTTGTTAAATTTTAAGATTTAGTCTTGGATTAGTTTTTAAATGGTGCACAAGGTATTCAGGATGCAAGAACCTAAAGAAAAAGGTAAGGTAAGCATGCAATATCAATTAATGTAAACAACATGCATGCATAATTTTTTTCTCCCATGAATGCACTGGTGTAAGGTATTTAGACTTCTCCCAATTGCAAAAATGCACATTACTTCATAAAAGTTCATATTTTTTGAACATTTTGAAGCCCAAAATCTTTGGGTGTACAGTCAAGGGAAATTATTATTAAGGTTTTATTAAAATATATTCATTTGTTTTCCTGTTTTTACTGGTGTGTACACAAATATTTAATTTATCATGGTGGTAAATAAATAATAGAAGAATTTTAATTTTGTGGCGAACCAACCTATTAAACATTTAACAATTTGTAAAAACTGGAATCATCAATGTAGTGTAACTGCCAGGCTTTTTGTTAAAATTATTATGCGCATTTTTATAAAATAAATATTAGGGCTTCAGTAAATTCTGCCATTTTAACAGATACACCCTGGAGTGGGATGAATCTGCGGTCACAAACCATAATGTTAAATAAATCTTTCGCAGCTAAGATAAGAACGAGCATGACTCACAGAACAGGAGGTGAACACTTCTCAAATACAAACACACTGTGCCATACTTCATCTATGAGCTGCAAAAGGTCACGTCAGACTGAGTTAGGCAGGGAAATGAGATTATAATAATCATCTTAAAGGCAAGAAAGGCCTACTTAAGGAGCTCTATTGTGACATGTTGACGTCTCAGAGCTGCGAGACACCGAAACAGGGGACAAAACAAGACATACCCGCGATTCCCTCTATGAGACTTTTCAGCTGACCATCGCAGGTCAGAGAGTGTGATGCATCTGAACGTTTAGATCTGTGTGCTGCACTTCAGATATGGTGTACGAGTGAGCGTGGGTGGGTTAGATGAGATTCTCTTTGAGACCACTTCAGAAATCTCCAAAAAATCATTGTGATTGTAGCCCGAGGTATTGAAGGATCCCAGTGGTATCAACCATCAGCTATAGCTTTACCTCCTCCACATTGCAAACGCCTATCAAAAATTCTCTGTGTTCACTTTCGGCTTTAAAAACAATGAGTATTGTTTTCATATTTTGGCTGATGCGTTTATGGCTTTGGGGTAGCAGGCTGTGCCAGGTTTTATTCCTAAGTGACTGCAGTGTCAGGGTTCAGGGACCACAATACACTTCTGATGTGTCTGTGCTGCAGACTTGGAGGCTCTTTGACTATTTATAGCCAGAGAGACGTAATACAGAGGGTACAGGCCTCTCAGATAATGAAGGAAAACACATCTTCTGGGAAGCCTGGCTCAGTGGTCTGCCCTTCAAACTCATGCAGCCGCGTAACTGCACAAGGGTTTTAACAATTTATCTTTTTCCCCTTCTCTCTTTCTCTTCTTTCTGCCTATGAATAGACACTGATGGTTCAGTATTTGGCCTTCTGCATGCATCAAGAAGAGTAAGCATTTTTTTTTTACTTGAACTGTTTCATAATTTACATCTGTTGTTTAGTTGATAATTTATGACCAGGAAGGCTCAGAGTTCATTTTGAAGCATGTGGGTGTTTATTTATTATTCTGTATATTTTGCTGTTGTTTTCTTGTTGTGGTTAACATTTATATGTAAAGTTCATAAACATAAATGCAGTCTATTGATTTCTACTCATCAAATCATCACATTAGAATAATCTCACATGACATTGAAGTATAATGGAAATAAATACTAAAAATCACTTTGCAAATATAAAAATTTTATTAAACTACTAATATCAATAAAAATAATATTAATAATAATAATACATCATAAATAATAAATTATGAACTGATTACTTGGATTTTTTAAAAAAGCAGCACAGACACACACCAGTTGCTAAATCTTGTTATACTGTATTGTGAACATAACACGTTTCCTTTGCCTTGCCTTGCCATGGTTGACCCTTTGTTTTGTTTTGTTTAAGTTGCTTGCTGCCTTTTTATTGACCATGACTCTCGATTCCCTGCATGTAACTGTTTGCCCCTGTTTTGATTATTGCTTGCCTGAACGTTCTCATAATAAATCTACATGACATCTCTGTAATCATTTAGCTAATGATAAATTAAAATGATAACACTTTACAATAAGGTTGTATTAGTTGTTAGTTAATGCATTTGCTTAAATGAACAAACAATGAAAAATGCATATATTAAAGTATTTGTTCATGTTAGTTAACGTTAGTTAATAAAATAAAGGCATACAATGATCGTAAACTTACGGTGCATTAACTAATGTTAACAAGCAGGATTTTGGATGATAATAAGACATTAGTAAATGTTGAAATATCATTAGTAAATGATGCACAAGCAGTGGCGTAGCGAACGGGCCGGCAGGGCATGCTCCATGGGGGCAGGGGGGTAAGGGGGCTTCCGGTTGCGAAAATCACGCTGGCATACTATTAGACTAAACACCTACTAAGGGGTGTTATCAAGCAGGGCTCCCTGCGATAACCCACCCCCCTCAGTATATGTTTAGTCGTCCCCCGGTCTAAAGTATGCGAGCATGATTTCCGCAACTGGCACCCCGCCATACATGTGCTGGATAAGTTGGCGGTTTATTCCACTGTGGGGACCCCAGATTAATAAAGTGACTAAGCTGAAAGGAAAATGAATGGATGAATGAATGCTGCACAAGTATTGTTCATTACTAGTTCATGTCAGGTGATACATTAACTAACATCAACTTATGAAACCTTATTGTAAAGTGTGATAATTAAAATGAACACAAAGTAAAAAAAATTATGGCTAATTATTGGCAATGAATGGTAAAATTAAAGATCAATGTTGTTAAATGACACATTAATGAACATTATTAGTGATTACTTGCTATGTAATAATCATTAATAAATTATTTAGAATATATCTTCATGAGCCATATTTTATTATAATCTAGGAATTAGTTAAGCATGCTGCAAAATGCATAATTATGTTGTAAAAACTTAAAGAAAAAATGCTAAATAAGAGCCTTCTTCTTTGGCAAACCCCCTCTTATTTGTCTCCTCTTTCTTGACCCCTCTTTCTGGTCTCAGTACGTAAAGTTGATGGATTTGCAGGAGGAGGTGAGAGCTCACTGGGATATAGATGGCTTCTTGGCCCAGGCCAGTATCCTGCTGGATGAAGAACTGCACTGAATGCTGGAGCATGTGGTCACGGATGGCCAGGGCAGCAGCAATGTGGAGGAGGTCATGAGTACCCTGTTCACAGATGCTGGAGGACAGGATGCCAATGGTGAGCAGCGGGACACTTGGCCTAAGTGCCACAGGTTGTCTATTGTAGTCCAGAAATCCAGGGCAAACCCTCTGAGGACGTGCTTAATGGAAGACCCACTGTCTTTAAAACAGAGAATGTGTTTTACAGTTTTCCTCTTTCTGACTTTTTAGTTCACCTTTTGACCGAGACTATTCAGAGTGACAATCACAGCCACTGGAGTTCAGCAGCCCTGGCTCTGTGTGCTGTATGTAGGTATACATATATAGTTGAAGTCAGAATTTTGAGCCTCCTCTGAATTATTAGCCCCCCTGTTTATTTTTTTCCCCAATTTCTGTTTAACGGACATAGGAGTTTTTCCACACATTTCGAAACATAATAGTTTTAATAACTCATTTCTAATAACTGATTTATTTTATCTTTGTGATGATGATGGTAAATAATACTTTACTAGATATTTTTCAAGAAAGTGACATTTAAAGGGTTCATGAGGTTAACTAGGCAGGTTAAGGTAATTAGGCAAGTTATTGTATAATGATGGTTTGTTCTGTAGACTATCGAAAAAAAAATATCGCTTAAAGGGGCTAATAATTTTGACCATAAAATGTTTTTTTTTTTAATTAAAACTACTTTTATTCTAGCTGAAATAATTTCCTTGCTTTGTTAAACATCATTTGGTAAAGTTTTAAAAAAGAAAGAAAATTTCAATAGGGGGGGGGGGCTAATAATTCTGACTTCTACTGTATGTTTTGCTTTATCTATATCTCAGTCTATTTTTAGCCATAGCTTCTGGTCTTCCAATATGCTTTTTTTATGTGTCCCTGTTGTTTTAAAGGTTTCTCATTTTGTTCTGAAGATCTCCTATAGATTTAGATGCATAGATTTAGATAATAATAATAAAATAAATCATTAACATATATTTAAAATCAGCTCAATTCTCAAGCAGCTTTAAAAGATCCATGCAAAAGTTTGATCTTTAGCAAAAGTTTTTTTGGCACCTTTAACCACTTTTGTGCTGGACATGATGTGATAGTTATTGCTAGGAAGAGGAACACCGAAAGCATAGAACTTGTTGTAGAAATGCAAAAATTTTCACAACGCCAGGGGCATAGCCATCATTTTAAAAATGTCAAATATTAAACCCATTTATTTATTTATTTATTTATTTATTTATTTATTTATTTATTTATTTAATACTATTATTAAGTTCTACTCAGGATTTATTTCTATTTGTTTCTTTTTGCTGAATATGCTTTTTATGATTCTAAACAGAAGGAAGAATGAAATGTAAATTCGAAACTGAATGCTGATACACTTTACACTCTCTGAAATATAGCAAGTGCAAAATATTATACAGTAGGGGTACAACAGCAAATTTCTGAGGCAGTACCTTTAACCTTTAAGAATTTCAAACTCTCTCTCATCATTGATCATCATAAAAAGCAGGATTCATACAAATTATTTAATTTGCTAATTATCAATAAGTCATCCACAAAACTATTTCAAGTTAATTTGTGGTTAGTAAATCAGGCCCTAAATATATGCCTGAATAAAAATATGTGCACTTTTTCAGCTGCAATGTGAGCAGTCTACAGAGTCTCATCATTTGCATTCTCCATCTGGAGTGGCCACAGAACTGGGGTGTGAACTGTTGTGAAGTCCGCTGTTATCTTCATCTTGGCACCACCTCGAACAGTATGTCATTCCCTTCACCCTCCAATCATCACCTAGAGTGACAAAACATGCATTTGGATTATCACTGTTGCAGTAGTTTCAAAACGTGTAAATTTTTACACTCAAGGCTTTCAGAATGTAGTGTTGCTTCTGTCAATTCAGATCTATTTATACTTATTTTCCTCTTTCTTGTTCTACAGAAAACTACAAAGACTGCCATAGAGCTTGGCCACTCATTCCCTACCTTATTCTCAGGCATATCATATAGGCAAAGACCTCTCGAAACTAAAAACCAAGAGGACTTCAAGAAGGAGCTCATAGTTCAGAGGCATTTTGCCTTCCAGAAATGGTAGAACAATACTGATACTCCAGAAAGTTTACTTTTTACTCACACTTTGAGTAGTACTTAGAGCTGGGTCTTTTACTCTCCATGCAATATATTTGATATTATTATGGCAAGTAATGGTACTTTTTCTTAAGGATAGTAAGTAGTCAGTGAGCATTATTTTGTGAAAATTATTTCAAATGACAATCTCTAATGCTTACACCAGTGCCGTTTTCTTTTAAGAGTATTTCTAAGTGTAAGGTGAATTATTTGCCATTTGTGGACTACAAATTTAAAATGTGAGATAAATTTTTATATGATCACACATTACGTTAATTTACACCTATAAACTGGCAGAAAAAAGGGTTGCCCCTACATGCAAAGAAAAAAAGGCAAAAGTCTAGCTGTGACAATATGTTAATGCTTAGGTTGTGCACCTTAACCCATAACTAACAAGCTACAAACATCAAGCAGTTGGCACAGTAAAATAAGCTCGAGCAGAACTGATAGAATCACTTGCGGTGTGTGCATGTATTGGAAAATGTAACTTTCTGAAGTGTATTTAGTTATTTAGTTATTGAAAATCTTTACTCCAGTGATTGAAAATCCTTACTCTAGCACTAAATTATGGTGACCGGGAAGTGCAAAACAACATTACAAAGTGTGAAACACTTTTACGAAGTTCAAGACAAATTAACATTTTAGAAAACATTTTACCTATCATAAGACACGAAAAACGATATTACCAAGGACGAAACAAATTTACATTTTAGAAAAAAAATTAACCAGATGCAAAACACTTTTACCAGTCCCGAAACAAATTTACAATTACATATTCTTTACAGAAAAGGAATGTATCACACACCGGAAGTGACGCTGGGAAAAGCGTTGTCGTTGGTAGTGAGAGCAGTAAATTCATGTTGTGGTGTACATGGCGTAAATAAAGTTTATGGTGACCGAACATGGACTTTGGGTGAGGGTTGTTTTGCCCGTTTTGTAGCAAACACATGAACAACTTAACACGGTTTTGCTTTATGTGTAGTCGGTGTTTGGAGATACTAAAGGAGGCGGATCATATGGAAACACCAGACATACTGCATCAATGTCTTCAACATTTTTAACGAGGGCCACTCATACGCTGTAATCGTGGACAGGATGTCAAGTCTTGAGGACTCTTAAAAGTAAACTGAATAAAGCCGCTGTTACGGTTTAACTGTTGTTGGTCAAACCATGATTGTTATAGTTGTAGACTCATGTTAGCTTGTGCCTTTGGACTTGTGTTAACCTGTGTCTACAAAGTCACACACTAGCTGATATTTTCCGGTGTGTGGTACATTCCCTTTCCTGAATCTGAGTTTAGAATATGATTATTTGTTTCGGGACTGGTAAGAGTGTTTTGCGTCTTGTTAATTTTTTTTCTAAAATGTAAATTTGTTTCGTCCTTGGTACACTGAAAAAAATTATTCAAAGATGATTCCTTGGATTTACTCAATGTTTTTACGTTAAGTGGTTGTAAACAATTTATTTGGGCTGAATTTAAACAAACAAATTAAGTTGAACATTACTAAATTTAATTTGTTTGTTTAAATTCAACACAAATAAATAGTTTGCAACAGTTTTGCATGCAACACTTTTTTCAGTGTAAGATCGTTTTTCCTATGTAATTGGATCTTATGATAGGTAAAAATGTTTTCCAAAATGTAAATTTGTCTTGAGCTTCGTAAAAGTTTTTCACACTTTGTAATGTTGTTTTGCACTTCCCGGCCACCAAACTAAATTCTCTGAGCACAAACGTTTCCGTTGAATAACTAGCACCTCTTGTGTGTATTGCCTCTTCTTGTTGAATCGCTGATATTCCTCCTCGATTTGGACAAAAGTGTTTGTAATATGACTAAATGTAAATGTTATTTTTTAAGAACATTTGTTGATTTCAGTCAACAAACAGTAGACATCCTTCTTATGCCTCATCTCATCACTGACTTGCTGTCTAGACAGTCTCCCGGTCCTTGTGTGTATTCTTAGTTACTTTTAACATTTCCACACTGTACATGTTTGCTGCATTTCTTAAGCTTCCATGCCTTAAGGTCAATCTGTCTTATGTGATTTTTCTATGCTTGATTTGATTGGACTTGAGTCACGGGACTTATTATTCAACTTTGCCAATCACCGCAGACAAGGAAAAATAAATGTATAAAAGTTGTGACTTCAGGTTAAAGTCACCATGAATTGGAAGCTGCGACTTATTTTGTTCGAATTGTGACGCAGTTCCTAGAGAAATGAAATATTAAATGAGAGTGAGTGTGGCTTGTTTTTTTTTTCTACTGAGAGATAATTGGATGTAGTAAAGTAGGCATTTCATTCTGAAAGATTGGGAAAAGGGTTTGGGGAGAGTTATTACAACCTAACAGACTCTTCCTCCTCACCATTTCTGGTTGTTGTCTAAAGCTTATCAGCTGGAGCAGCATTATTAAATATGTTAGCCACGCTCATTTGCTAAAATATATGTAATCTGACAATTTAACTGAAAAAAAAAACAGGAAGTGCTTTTACCAATTTCAAATGAAGATCAGAAGGGCAATTTTATTTCTTAATGACATGAACAGATGAATTGTTCACCACAAAACTAGCAATGTGAGCTAACAAAATCTTATGATTAGTTTTGATTTCTTGGAGACTACAGATACAGCAATAAAAATGTACTCAAGTAAAAGTACAAACTTTGCAACTACATTTTCTAAGAAAAAACTACTCGGTTACTGTAATAAGAATATTTGTAATTTGTTGCATTACACCACAGCCATTCAGAGGCCCTTTGTAGAGGAAGAGACTGAGCCACACAGAACAAACCACGCAAGGTCTAAAGCTCAGAGCATGTTAATGGGTTTACCAATCAATTATCTGCTCAGTCTGCCCTTGAACTTAATGTTCAGTTTTCTCTGTGGGTCATGAAATGTTCTCTTCACAAGTACAGACCACCATCAGACAACATTATGCTGAAGATTTTTCTATACACACGAGTAATATACAGTACTGTACTTTGGTTGAAAGAAATATCTAATTTAAAGTTAGTTGAAGAAATTAACCCAAAAACTGGATTTGTTCATATTTGACCCAACATTGGGTTACAATAGCCCAGCATTTTTCAACCCATCTTAAGAAGATCTTGAGCAAATCAATTTCTTCAATTCATGATTTATAGGACATTTTATTTTATTGTCATTTTATAGGTTTTCATTTTATGTTGAAAACCATTATTTGTTTCCTTGACCCTAACGAGAAATGGTAATACTTGGATTAATTTGCAATTCTCTTCTCTTCTAATCTATTAGGGCATCATTTTTATTGTATGTACATTTATAATTTAAATACTTAATCAGTTTATTCAGAATTAATGTGATCAAAAGTGAAAATAAAGACACTTGTATAAAGTATAGATGCACTTTTTTATTTTAACTAATGCTATTTATTTGAGCTTTCAAACTGCTTCAAAGTATCCTTTAAAAAACTATAAAACACAGAGTAAATAAAAATAAAGCTGTAAAAATGTTCTCCCAGGGTTTCCTCCGGGTGCTCCGGTTTCCCCCACAGTCTAAAGACATTCGTTATAAGTGAATTGGGTAAACAAAATTGTCCATATCAGAGTGTGTGTGTGACTTAGAGAGTCTTTGGGTGTTTCCCAGTACTGGGTTGCAGCTGAATAGCTGCATAAGACATATACTGAAATAGTTGGTGATTCTTTCCGCTGTGGTGACCCCTGATAAATATGGGACTAAAGCTGAAGAAAAATGAAACAATGAACTAGACTTTTGCTTTAGTAGTATTTTCACATTAGAATAAATTTGAACAATTTTTAATGTTTGCGTATATATTGTTTTGGTCTTGAAGTTTTGGTTAGCATAGTACATTTTCAAAAACACTCGCAGACCCCAAATTTCTAATGGTATATTAAAGTATTATTAATTAAAACTGCTGGGAAAAAACAAACATAAAAATAGCATTTAAAGTTATGTCCATTATTTACACAACTCCACTCTTTTTCTCCAACTAATTTCTAGTCCGAAAAACTGCAGACTCATAAGTAGAGTGATACAAACAGTAAGAAACTCAAGCGTTGAAGTATGTGTATGTGTAACACCACCTGTCCAATTTAGATACCTTACAACTGCTATAACTGTCATATGATTTGCTTGACCTCCTAAAGTTGATGATCAGCTTTTTCTAAATGTTAAGCATGTCTCTGGTGCTTGGGTAGTTGAAAAATTATTAAATTTGCACATTTCACACCCAGCCTTATTTGTGGAAAGTGTAAGTGGTCCTTTCAAAGAGTGTAATTTAATTTTAGAACAGATATTTCATTTTATACCCTTTCTCATAAAAAAGTTGTAATATTTCAAGTTCAGTTGTTTTGATGTGGCATCATAAAATAGTTTTATGGTTTTCCATCTTGTGATAACAATCACTATAAATTTATTGAGGACTCTAGTAAATCCCAGAACATAACACATCTTTTTATGCCTTTTTTTTTGTGATCTCTTTTATGCTTGTGATTAGGAACAAATATATATTAATCAGCATTTCTTGACACCCGAATCTGCTGTTGTACCCAGGTAAATGATTTCCTGAAAGCGGGTCATGCCATTTATGAAGATTTTTGCCACAGGCTTCCATTTTATCTGTCTGACTTCACATATGGCGAATCTCTGTTTACTCCAAGGTCCTGCTCGACTTCACTTTTGCTAAAAATAAAGAAATCTACTCAGAAATGTTACTTAGGCTGAGGTGTTCTGCGGTGTTGTGTGGTTTCTTTCCAGGTATTCTGGGAACTAGCAAATCTTTGTTGAAGTGCACCCCCACAGTCATCTTCTCTTACATTGCCATCTGCTGAAAGTCATTGAGTTTGGCTCTTTGTATGACGGGAGCACAAGAGGAGAGATTGGTCTGTAGTCAGAAATGCTACTATAACTTAGTTATGATGGGATGAACAGACGTACCATTTTCCCTGGGACAGTTTCATATTTTTACTGTAACAAATTAATCTAAAACAAATGTAACAAATCATGTCCGCTGGTCGTTCACACCTCTAGCCATCTTCATCAGCAGTACTTTTTCTTTCTTATGAAAAAAATGCCTTTCAGAGCACTATACAGTTCTTCTATAGATGTTTTCCCTCTTTTCTTTGTGTGCTGCAATGTTCAGAAGCATCTATGGTGACTATGACCTTCATTTCTTTGCATTTTATGCTTGTGTTGGTCTCTGAAACAGATCGTTTCACCGACCATTTGAGGAATAGTATCTAGAGGCAGCCTTTATGATGCAAGCTGAGATTGCATCACTCAGCGATGCAATGTCAGACACAATGCACTCAAATGGAGTGAGTGATGCACTGTGAGGGGGTTAGGTGTGTTGAGCCCATTAAAAAAGCATTAGATGCAGCACAGATTGCACTGCACCAGGTCTGCATCCAGACCCCTCTCAAAACTACAGAGGACCTTTTGCTGAATAAATGCACTATATGCATTTAACAGGAAGCTATTACTAGCCTAGTCACTGACCTAGATTTTACGTTTACAGTTTTCTGTTAATGCACTCCTGATGGTTTCTTTGACTTACAGTAGATAAGAGACTATAATTCGTCAAAGCATTGAAAGTGTTATTTACTCTCTATTTGCTGGGCCTCCACTGGTCATTTCTCTCACCGCTGTTTCTCTGGCCGTCTTCGTCAGCGGTACTGTTTCTTTTATGAAGAAATGCCTTTCAAAGCACTATACAGTTCTTCTATAGGTGTTTTCTCTCCTTTTTTGTGTGCTGCAATGATCAGAGGCATCTATGGTGACTATGACCTTCATTTTTCAGCATTTTATGCTTGTGTTGGTTTCTGGAATAGATCGTTTCTTGTACTTGGAGGAATCTTTAATAACTACAGAGGACCATTTGCTGAATAAATGCACTATATGCATTTTACAGTAAACTATTACTGGCCTAGATTCTACCTTTACAGTTTTGTATTAATGCACTCCGATGGTTTCTTTGACTTACAGCAGATAAGACACTATAATTGGTCAAAGCATTAAAGGTGTTATTTACTCTCTATTTGTTGTGTCATTCCTCTCACCTCTGCACCTTCGTCTGTGGTACTGTTTGTCTCTTATGAAGAAAATGCATTTGAGTGCACTATACAGTTCTTCTATAGATGTTTTCTCTCTTTTCTTTGTGTGCTCTAGTGATCAGAGCCATCTGTGATGATTAGGACCTTCATTGCTTTGCAATTTGTACTTGGAGGAAACTTAACAATAACTATATTTTTGCCCACGTGTTTTTATGTGTATTTTGAAATATGCCGATAAAAGCTTAATGGAAACACTAAGATGTTTACAGAGGTGGGTAGTAACGAGTTACATTTACTTGGTTACATTTACTTGAGTGAAATTATTGGGTAACATGTACATTTAAATATGTAAATGTTTATATTTTTATAAAATGTGTACTTTTACTCTCACTCAAGTAAATTATTAGAAAAAAAATCATCACTCTTACTTCGCTACATTTGGTGGCATTCCTCCGTTACTGTTGTAGCACGTTGTTTCCTTTAGAGGAAAAATAAATAAATAGATAAATAATTTAGTTTTACTAGTAGTTTACATGTTTATTTATTGAGAAAAAAAAGTTCGTATGTTGTTTAAAAATGTATAGCTGTGTCATAGTGTGTTGTATTAAACCAGTAGAACGATAGTTGGAGAAAACCCTCCTACTTTCAAAGTAAGGTGTAAGTTATTGGTTCGTCTGAGTTTGGGGGAGGGGCTAAGAGACTGCACGAGAGAGAGGGAAGGAGGGTGAAGGGTGAAACTGAAAGGAGACTGCGCCTCGTGAAGCAGAAAAAACTTAACAATTTAAGCCGGACAGGGTTGAATTTAAGGATTTCTTTTGTTCAGCGCATGAGTAACAGTGAATAGTTTATTCAGTAGATCACTGGGCAATGTTGTTGTTTTTTTTGAAGAGTTAGCACTGAGAAAAGAGTGAAACTATCTTCCAGCATTAGTTACAGTGCGCGAGACACGTGCAGGAGTGACTAATTAGCGAATCTGCAGACAGTAGTTGTTGTGGACGAACATTTTATCGACGTGAATAACGGCGATATGGAGGATTTCTCGCTTGGATGCCTATGTACTGATCTGAACTGCCGAGGGGTTCGGGGTTCCCTGGAATACAGAGGGAATATATAATTGGATTGGAGGGATTTCTGTAAGGGATTAACCCCTTAAGTGCTGCATTATTTTATATTACTGTATTTCTTTTTTTTGATAAATCTCTGTAAACCTCTTAATAGCTAACGCTGTCCTATGTGATTTTATATTTTCTTATTTATTTTTATTTGTTAAATAAATAGTACAAGTGAGTTAATTTTGAACAATCTCTTCCTGATTATTAAAACATAGTTATACAGTCTGTTGCTATCGCAAGCTTTCTATGTGATTTGAAATTCTACGGATTCTAACAAAGGGTTCCAGAAGTTATTTTGTCGAGAGACAACCCAATTAGGACCTGGGAGTGCCCTAAGTGCACAGTAACTAATTCTGTGAGGTAAGAGGGCGCTACATAAAGTGGGGGCTCGTCCGGGATTTATAGTATTTTTGTTTGATTACCATTTCGTTTAATTATCCGCATTTCGAATAGTATTATCAATATGGATTTGAGTGTAACTCCTGAGTTACAAGCGGAGCTCAGTTCATGGTGCAAAGAAGAGTTGATAGATGAAAAGCATGCCATTTTGCTCGTAGGGGTTCCGGTTGAAGTTAATGTGGCCCAAATCGAAAATGTAGTACAAAAGGTGAAAGTTTGGGGAAGAGTACGGATGAGAGCTACTAAAGAGGGAGTTAGCCCTGAGATGTTAAACGTGCTATGTGAGTGTAGAGAAACTATTAAACCTGAGTCTGTCCCGCCTGTATTATTACCTGAGGAGGGTGGGGAGCCATGGAAGGTTTTAATAGTGGCAGAGGGTGACACTTCATCTGATGAGTTTGCCGAGAAATTAGCTGTATTTCTTGCAAATGAAGGAAAGTCTATGCTAGAGTTACAAGCTCTGTTTGCTCCTCCTGGTCCTGATGCTGGTTCACCAGAGTCAATAATTAGAGCTGTGGGAGACCTGTTAGACAAAACTGGCAGACAAACCACTGATAGTAGTGCATATAGAAGATTACGGACCTTTTCTGGTTCTCTTCCTACACCTTCAGGAGAAGAGACGATGGAAAACTGGATGGACCAAGCACGTATGATGATCACAGAGTGTGAGTGCTCTGAGAAAGAGAAGAGAAGGAGAATTGTGGAGAGTTTAAAAGGACCTGCTCTTGATATTGTGAAAGCAGTAAGACTTTCTTGTCCAGATGCTAATGCACAACAGTACATCGAGGCATTGGAAAGTCCATTCGGAACTTCTGAATCAGGTGAAGATTTGTACTTTGCGTTTCGTCTTCTCCGCCAGCATTCAGGTGAAGCCCTCTCGGATTTCCTTCGTAGAGTGGAGAAATCATTAAGTAAAGTAGTACAAAAAGGTGGATTGTCTTTACAGATGGTGGATAGAGTGAGGGTAGAGCAGTTGATTCGTAGAGCAGTGGAAAGTGACATGATGCTTCCCCAACTCTGATTGAGAGAGAGGAAAATACAGCCTCCTAAATTCTTAGCTTTGCTAAATGAGATTCGAGAAGCAGAAGAATGTGAAGCTGCCAGACAGAAAATCAAAACTACTATAAAATCACAAAAATGTCAAGAACAAAAGTTAAGTTTGCAGTAGTGAGTGAGTTGAGAGCAGAAATCCAGGAATTAAAAGCGAAACTAAATGACAACTCTGTTAAGAATTCTGCTTCTTTACAGTCATTAGAATCAATATCAAAGTTTTCTAAGCAAACCATCGAGCCACAGAGAGATCCTGAAGTACACGCTCTGAAACAACAAATACCTCAGTTGCAGCAGCAAATAGGAGTAATGAAAGTAAACTATAGCGCACCAGTAGAACAACCACAACAGCAATCCAAACTTGTTTCTGCTCAATCAAAACTACGATACACACCTGATCGTGATAATTACTTCTGTTACCGCTGTGGAGAAGAGAGACAAAATGTACAGCTAAGGAAAATCTTCCTTTTGGTTATTCAAAAGCTGATTCGATCATTGAGGAAGAGTAAGACTGGAGAGAGAGATGCGTCCAGAGACAGTCTCAAAGCTGGAACTCATGATATTCATTCAGTGAGAAGTCAAGTTGATGTCACAGGAAATAACTGCCTTCCAAAGGGGCTGGTGGGTCCTTCCTCTACTGTTTCAGTTAGGATAAATGGACATCCGTGTGAAGCGCTGCTAGACAGCGGCTCCCAAGTTACAATTGTCTTTGACTCATGGTATTCCAAATACCTGTCTGACGTGCCTTTGCAGTCACTTGAAGGGCTTTCAATTTGGGGTCTGAGCTCCTCAAGCTACCCTTATAAGGGGTATATTGTGATCGATGCCTACTTTCCTGCCACTCTCACTGGGGTGGAGGAGTCAATCTCCATTTTAGCATTGGTTTGCCCAGAGCCTCAAGGGTTTAAGCAGGTCCCAGTAATAATTGGCACAAATGCAAGTTTCTTTGGCCGATTAGCTGCATTGAGTGGAGATTCCAACACTCCCAACATGTTGAGTTCTTTGAGGATTCAGTGCAGTTACTCTGATGCATGCTTACCTATGAAGTCTGAGAAACCAACCAGAGTGAAATGGAGTGGATCACATGCTCTTGTTGTTCCTCCAAGAGGGGAGCTGTATGTGGATTGTACAATGGAGTCTGAAGGACCCTTGAAGAAGGATATCTTTGTAGTAGAGACTTCAGCAGATGATTAGTTACCAGTGGGTTTATTCCTACCACCTGTGGTATTGCCTTCCTCCGCGATAAACATGGACACCTTTCAATTGCCTGTGCATAATGAAACTGACAAAGCAGTTGCAGTGCCTCCTGGTACGTATCTTGCACACCTTTTTCCAACTGATATCATCACTGAACCTCGTAGAGAGGAAGCCAAAGCAAAGAGGATAAATCCAAATTTGTTCAACTTTGGTGCATCAGCTATTCCTCCTGAATGGGAAACAAGATTACGACAAAAGCTGTCTGAAAGGATTAATGTGTTCTCTATTGAGGAGTGGGATGTTGGATTGGCAAAGGGAGTGGAACATCATATTCAATTAAATGATCCTAGACCATTCAGAGAAAGGTCTCGTCGCATAGCTCTGGCTGACGTTGATGATGTGCGTCGACATATAAAAGACTTACTGGCAGCTGGCATAATAAAAGAGTCTAGGAGTCCATATGCATCCCCAATTGTGATTGCTAGAAAGAAAAATGGGAGTGTGCGTATGTGCATTGACTATCGAACCCTCAATAGTCGAACTGTACCAGACCAATACACAACACCAAGAATAGATGATGCATTGGATTGCTTGTCGGGGAGCAGATAGTTTTCCGTGTTAGACTTGCGAAGTGGTTACTATCAGGTTGAAATGGCAGCCGAGAGCAAGGAAAAAACAGCATTCATCTGTCCACTTGGATTTTACCAATTTGAGCGTATGCCGCAAGGAGTCACTGGAGCTCCAGCAACATTCCAGCGGCTTATGGAAAAGGCCGTGGGAGATATGAATTTGCTGCACGTCATTGTTTATCTGGACGATTTGATTGTGTTTGGCCGTACTTTGGAGGAGCATGAGGAGAGACTTTTGAAAGTGCTGGACAGGCTTGAGGAATTTGGATTAAAAGTGTCCATAGATAAGTGTCAGTTCTGCCAGGAGAAAGTCAAATATGTGGGACATATTGTCTCTGCCACTGGGGTAGCTCCAGATCCAGAGAAGGTGGAAGCTGTAACACGCTGGAAGAGGCCGACTGATCTAAAGTCCTTACGGTCATTCTTAGGCTTTTGTGGATTTTATAGACGCTTTATCAAAAACTACTCTGCAATTGTGAAGCCACTGACAGATCTTACAAAGGGTTATCCTCCAGGAAAAGGGAGAAAGGATTCATTTTCTACAGGGAAATACTTTAAGGAATCTGAACCGTTTGGAGAACGCTGGAGTGCAGCATGTTCAGAGGCTTTCCAGAGCATTATTCACTGCCTCACTAATGCTACCGTATTAGCATTTGCAGATCCAACGAAACCATATGTGCTACATGTTGATGCCAGTTTAAATGGTTTAGGTGCAGTTCTGAATCAGGAATACCCAGAGGGGCTACGTCCTGTGGCGTATGCAAGCCGAAAGCTACAGTAAGTGCTACGGAACAGCGCTATTCAACCCATCAGCTTGAGTTCTTGGCTCTCAAGTGGGCCATATCTGATAAGTTCCATGACTACCTGTATGGTGTTAAGTTTGTTGTGAGAACTGATAATAACCCACTAACGTATGTCTTAACCAGTGCCAAACTGAATGCTACTGGACATCGATGGCTAGCCACCTTAGCCACTTATGACTTCAGTATTCAATATAAGCCAGGAAAACAAAATGTGGATGCAGATGTTTTGTCGCGATATCCTGTGGGTATTAAAGAGGAATAGACAGAAATATCAGATTCCGCAGTGAAAGCTGTCTGTCATCTAGCAAGCTCAACTCAGGATGGTGAATCTTCTTCGAGGTTGATAGACCAACTCTGCATCTCTCCACAAAGTGTTCCCACACTGTACACATGTCCCACTCAACTGGACACAGGGAAAATGGAGTGGAGGACAAAAGCTGAACTAAGGTTGGCACAGGACCAAGATCCAGTCATTGCTCCTGTAAAGAAGGAAGTAGCTTTGAACAAAGTGAGTTTGATACCCAAGAGTTCAAATGCAAATGTGGCCCTTTTACAACGACAAGGTCAAAAATTAGTAATCCGAGACAATCTTCTTTATAGGGTTACTAAACATCAAGATGGAAAAAGTCAGTTGGTTTTACCTGAAACGTACCATCTTGAGGTATTAAAATCCTTGCATGATGATGCCGGCCACTTGGGAGTTGAACGGACAGTTGAACTACTTAGAGACAGATTTTACTGGCCCAAAATGGCTCAAACAGTAGAACAGTATGTAAAGACTTGCGGAAGGTGTATTGCCAGAAAAACATTGCCACAGAGGTCTGCCCCATTAAATAACATCACTAACAGTGGGCCGTTAGACCTTGTGTGTATTGATTTCCTTTCTATAGAACCTGATTCCAAAGGGATTGCGAATGTACTGGTCATAACGGATCATTTTACGAGGTACGCACAAGCTTTTCCTACCAAGGACCAAAAAACGTTGACAGTTGCCAAGGTTCTATGTGAAAAATTCTTTGTTCACTATGGGCTTCCTGCACGGATACATTCTGATCAAGGGAGAGATTTTGAGAGCCGTCTCATCAAAGAGCTCCTTGGGATTTTAGGGATTCGAAAATCTCGCACGTCACCATACCATCCACAGGGTGACCCACAACCCGAGCGGTTTAATCGCACTCTTCTTTCAATGTTAGGGACTCTTGACCCAGCAAAGAGGGCTAAATGGAGTCAATATGTTACTCAATTGGTCCATGCATACAATTGTTCAAAAAATGAGGCAATTGGTTATTCGCCGTACTATCTCCTGTTTGGAAGGGAAGCTCGCCTACCTGTAGATCTTTGCTTTGGCACTTCACCTGATGGGAAACCAGAAGTAACATACTTACAGTATGTGGACAAAATGAAAAGGGAACTTCAAGAAGCTTACCGACTGGCAGAAGAAGCTTCTTCGAAGAATCATCTAAGAAATAAGCAACGCTATGACAAGAGAGTGAAAGCACAGATGCTTGAGAAAGGAGATTGGGTTTTCATAAAAAATCTGGCACAAACAGGAAAACATAAACTGGAGGACAGGTGGAATACAGTGCCGTACATTGTGATAGAGAAGCTAAAGAACTTACCTGTCTATAAGTTACAACCTGAAACAGGAACTGGACGGATGAGGACACTGCATAGAGATCACCTATTGTCAATTGGAGACAATGTCAGAATTCCTGCTTCGTATGCTAGTGAAGAAAAAATGAGACCTCCAATAACAAGAGCTCAATCGGCACTAAAAATACAATCAGAGAGAGTAGAAAAAATCCAAACTACCTCGGATAGCGATGATGAACTGGAATATTACTTACCTGAACGAAATCGTATACAAACTAAACCTCTGGATACATGGTCTCCTAAGCCGGTGGGGGAAAAACAGAAACGCAGTGATGATAGACGGGAAACTATACAAGAGAGTGTAACCGAGGAAATCCGGACACACCAAATATCAGATGAGACAGTAAACCAAATCAGTAATGCTCAAACAATGGAAAGAACATCTACTGAAAGCCGTCCAAAGAGAACAGTGAAGCCAGTCATTAAACTTAGTTATGATGATCTCGGCAGACCATCAGACAAACCTTTGACCATTGTATACAAAGGTATGGTCATACGAATTGGCAACTTCTCAAAGATGAATAGATGTTGTGGTACACTTTGGTGTCATCCTCTAGCCGCGTGTGCTAAATGTGCCCAGACAAACTTTAAGGTAGCTACTTTAGCCACTATGCAAATCTGATGTTACATTTCATGATAGTCTCATGGGGACATGAGAATTTTAGAGAGGGGAGAGTGTAGCACGTTGTTTCCTTTAGAGGAAAAATAAATAAATAGATAAATAATTTAGTTTTACTAGTAGTTTACATGTTTATTTATTGAGAAAAAAAAGTTCGTATGTTGTTTAAAAATGTATAGCTGTGTCATAGTGTGTTGTATTAAACCAGTAGAATGATAGTTGGAGAAAACCCTTCTACTTTCAAAGTAAGGTGTAAGTTATTGGTTCGTCTGAGTTTGGGGGAGAGGCTAAGGGACTGCACGCGAGAGAGAGGGAAGGAGGGTGAAGGGTGAAACTGAAAGGAGACTGCGCCTCGTGAAGCAGAAAAAACTTAACAATTTAAGCCGGACAGGGTTGAATTTAAGGATTTCTTTTGTTCAGCGCATGAGTAACAGTGAATAGTTTATTCAGTAGATCACTGGGCAATGTTGTTGTTTTTTTGAAGAGTTAGCACTGAGAAAAGAGTGAAACTATCTTCCAGCATTAGTTACAGTGCGCGAGACACGTGCAGGAGTGACTAATTAGCGAATCTGCAGACAGTAGTTGTTGTGGACGAACATTTTATCGACGTGAATAACGGCGATACGGAGGATTTCCCGCTTGGACTTGGGCCTTGGGCCTATGTACTGATCTGAACTGCCAAGGGGTTCGGGGTTCCCTGGAATACAGAGGATTTGTTGCTGTGTGCCTGCCGTGTGTGTCAGAGGCCATCTACACACCCAAATCGAGTGCCCTAAATCAGGAGAGCTCATTGGATTAAAGGTACCACTGTTTAGTTTGTTTTTTTTGGCTCTTCGGAGTGAAGCGGCCAATTATTGTTTGCTTTTGAGGCCACAACGATCACCAGCAACGGTACAGGCCTGCAACGGGGATTGGGAAACTGTGTGTGTGTGCGCGTGCGTGCATGAGTGGGCCCACGTGAATCAGCATTTATCGGTCACCTTGAAAGTTTAATAATCTTTAATATAGAGGTTTGTGTTACAGTTTACTACATTTTGGGAGGTAATAATAATATCTATACAGAAAAATACACCTTTTAAAGACAGTTGTAGTATATTGGTCGGTTAACTTTTATAGAGGGAATATATAATTGGATTGGAGGGATTTCTGTAAGGGATTAACCCCTTAAGTGCTGCATTATTTTATATTACTGTATTTCTTTTTGTTTGATAAATCTCTGTAAACCTCTTAATAGCTAACGCTGTCCTATGTGATTTTATATTTTCTTATTTATTTTTATTTGTTAAATAAATAGTACAAGTGAGTTAATTTTGAACAATCTCTTCCTGATTATTAAAACATAGTTATACAGTCTGTTGCTATCGCAAGCTTTCTATGTGATTTGAAATTCTACGGATTCTAACAAAGGGTTCCAGAAGTTATTTTGTCGAGAGACAACCCAATTAGGACCTGGGAGTGCCCTAAGTGCACAGTAACTAATTCTGTGAGGTAAGAGGGCGCTACACTGTCAAATGATAATAAATATGATTCATATGACTAGTTTGCAAATATCATGAGGCGTCGCATTGCAGAGGTTGTGAGGTTGCTATAGAGACGTGTCTCCCACTTTCGGTTAGAGCGCGCGCACCTATGTTGGAATAATGACTGAAGTTTAGGAAGACGTGCGAGTTTATACCGTTGTCCTGCCATGTCGCCATCTGCGGTTCCGAGAATGACTGTCACACTGTCTGTGCAGTGAGTTTATCGGATCAAATCACCAGGCCTTAAGTTCAGTCTATGCTTTTACTCTAATGATGTCAACAAGAATAGTTTCATAATGCGATGCACGCATCAAACTGACGTCGCAACATATACATGAATGACAGCTCCAACCTGAAAAAGCACGTAGTAGTAAGTGTCAACATTATCCCAATTTGAACCTTATTAATAGTAACTATGGGATAACTAAAGAAACTGCTGTTTAATGGAATAACTGATTAGCCCTGCACATATTAGTCATTCACACTGTTAACCATTAAAAATATAACATTTAAACATTATTTTTTTAAACAAAATGGTATGTGTGTGTCTATATATATATATATATATATATATATATATATATATATATATATATATATATATATATATATATATATATATATATAATTTTTATTATTATTAACAGAAAGATTTTATCAGCACATTTCTAGTTTTAATAACTCACTTTTTAATAACTGATTTTTTAAAAATATTTGCCATGATGAGAGTAAGTGAAGCTTCATAAAGTAATTTTGAGAGGAGCACGTGATATGATTAAGCACGACTGGCTGCTCATCTATAATCAGTAATATTCCAATCAGAGTGATCCTAGTTTACAATAAATGGATCGTTTTCTCCCTACTGCTCTATATTCGTTTTGGAAGGATGCTTCCCGCTACATACGCTCCAGCATTTAACCTTTGATATGGAAAAACAAACAAACAAACAAACAACTTCAGCCAGAGCCCCCGCTCTCCCCGAGACTTCAGCCGCTGCTTCACCAGCAATCAAGCCCAAGTTCCCGCAAGATGCCTGCACTCCAGCTCTTACACCTTCTACTTCAAACTGCATCACACAACGCAATCCACAAACTCCGCCTAAACTCTCAAGACGCCGGCGATCCAAGCCATTAAAATGAAGCCGAACTCTCACTGCTCTCCTAGCGGTCCACCCACGGCAACGTGTATATTGTACTCTTTAAGGGGAAGCCTCGGAAACTAACTACACTCCAACAAAGACTAATCACTTCATAAATCTTTTGAAAGACGAGACCAGCGTGAATAGAATGATTTCAACTAAAGAACTCACCTCTCAAGCCTCCCGCTTGTCCTCAGATCCATAACATTCTAACAGCTGAAGTAGTTAAATTGCAAATGTCCAGGCAATCTAGTGATGTTTTATAAACAAATTTCAGGAGTAGCATGCGCAGAAGTTTCAGTATCAAATACGTCATTGACAATTATTCTATTATCCAATCAGTTCTTGACCAAATCCCTATATATACCAAAGCTGTCTTACCTGCAGCATCTAACAACTTTAACATCCCTCCACCACCCCGTCACCTCACCTCTTTTAAGCATTACAATCCCGGGGGGGAGCGTTCTGGGGCCGGGCTAGATACTTCGCTCGAATCCCAATTCCTCTCTGTTTCCTGATAAGGGGAATAACTCGAGTTGGGGTGTCTTCCCCGAGCTCAGAGCTCTCTCCCCGGACAGCATGCCAAATACGCTTTATTCTGAAACTATTGCAAGTGTGAACTCGTGAAATCCGTAAATAGTCCACAGCATATTCATACGTAGAGAAACATTCATGGAATGCACTGTTTTCATCCAAACTAGCCGCTGGAGCGCGTTAGTAGAATAGTATTTCAGGCATAAACACCACCTGTGATATTCAGGCAACAAAATGGCTGCTGACCTTTGCACTTTTGATTGACACTCCACTGAGAAAATAGCTGAAAAGAGAAGTGTCACCATCCAATGAACCTCCCAAACTCGAGAAGGTCCCGCCCTCTCTTGACAGTTTTATAAATGGACTTGCAAGACTTCATGAATGAATGAGAGGGTTCTGGCTGCAGATTCAGTGCAGTGCAATCAGAGCTGAATCCAATGCTTTTTAATGCACTCACCTAACCCCACCCCTAATCCTACCCCTCACAGTTGATGTCACTAGCTCCATTGAGTGCACTGTGTCTGAGATTGCATTTCTGAGCTATGCAATCTTAGCTTACATCATAAAGGCTGCATCCAGATACTATAGGAATGAATTGGGCCAGATATGCTTGTGATTTCAATCATGTTAAGATTCCAAACCTAATGTTATTTAATCATAGATTAAAGTAAAGTGACAATCATTCCATCCACACAGTTACTTTCTACTAAGTGGTGACATCATTTTAAGTTCAAGTTCATATATATATATATATATATATATATATATATATATATATATATATATATATATATATATATATATATATATATATATATATATTTATATATGATAGCTATTTAAAAATCTATTAGCTATTTAACGTCTGAAAAGATCATTTCCCAGCTATTAAAAAATATTCAACACATCTGTAATATGCCAAAGTGACTCATATGACCATACACACAAGTGTCATAGGCAAGTTCATAATGGCAACTCAGTTGGATGTGAATACGACAAAGAAATAAACTTCCCGCTTGACCGCTATGAATGGGAGGAGGACATTTCTGACAAATGGAGCAATGTTTCATCCATTGAGTGTTGATACATTTGCCTTTTAAACATGTTCTATATCACTATGGGGCTTAAACTCCACTCCACCTGCTCAGTCTTCAAGAGGATCTTCCAAGACCACCAGCCAAGGCATGCCCCATATCCTCAGCTCTCCATCCATCTGCCTTCCTGCAGGGGGACAAATACCCACCTCTACAATCCTTGCATATTGTGACAACAAAGCTTTAATACTATGCATTAACAAAGTAGCTTACATTTATAGTTGTCCATGCCCTTATTAAGACGCCTCGTATAAATATCAGCTAAAACAATTCCCTATGTACACGTACCATGATTTCATTCTGATTCTCTCTCGTTTCTCATTTCAGAGATCAGCCAACTCCAGACGCAGTGACGCTATAGCTGAGCCCTTATTCACTCTCACCTCTACATATTACTGACATTACTTTACATATCTGCGGGAACATTCTAACTCTAATACTGACTACCACTGCACCTCAACAGCAGAGACACTCCACCGAGCTACACTCACCCTCTAGCTGAGCCCCCTTTTTACCTCATTTCTATATATTACTACTGACAATATTTAGCACTCATAACGCTCCAATGCTGACTACCACAGCACCCCACAACCCCAATGATTGAATTAAATCCGCGAATATCAGGATGCTGTGTAGTTGATGAACTCAGTGAAATCCTACTAAATTCGACAGCATGCTGCTTTTTACTGCAGCAACCAAGGCAACACCATTATTTCTGCAGCTCTTTAGGCGACAACTGCTGAATTAGATACATTTAATAGACTTTGGTTACATATACGAATAGTGTTTTAGTTTTGGATTAATTTCAATTATTACAAATAATAGTTATAAGGTCTTTAAATGTACATGTTTAAATTAAAGAGTCTTAAAAGTATTGAATTTCACTCTCTGATTCCTGTATATACTCTGTTTCAGAATAGGGGCAGCCACCACAGAAGCATAAAGGGCTTCCACAACAACAAATCCCAACTCCAGGAAGGCAGTCATCTGATGCGTTCAAGACGTACATGCGTCTTAGCCAAAGACACCTCAAAGAAGCCCAGGTGACCCTTGCCAGCCTTCAACCAGCAACCACTCAAAGGCGAGGGCATGACCCAGCCACCTTCTCTTTTATTTTCTTCCTTCTAGCTTGAGCAATACTCAGCCTTCTTTCCCTGTCATGCAGCTAACTGGAGTTACCTCCAAGCCCCCTTGTCAAACCACCCCCCCTGGCCCTTTCCGCAGGAGTCCTCACTACCCCCTCCCCTTTCCCGACACCTGCCGGACCCTGCCCCTCCTAAGGCTCTGACTCCCGCAGGAGTGTTACCCCGAGCTTCAACTTCTGCAGGAGTCATCTCACTGCCCCTCCCAGGCCTTAGCAACCTTCTTTATATATATATATATATATATATATATATATATATATATATATATATATATATATATATATATATATATATATATATATGTATGTGTGTGCCCCCAACTCCCACAGTGCCTATTCTGTCTCACAGAAGTCTCCTAATTGCCCCCCTCTAGGCCTTAGATTACCCCATTTTATATATATATTATATACTCTCATATATACATATATATTTATATATAGCGCTGCCACTTCACAGCTCTATCTCTGTCAGGAGTGTTCCTCGAGCATTTTTTTTTTACTCTTAATGAGTCAACCCCGCACACCCCTTTTTGGCCCCCCTTCACAATCCCCCCTCCCCTCCCCTGCTCGGGCTCCTGCAGGAGTCTTTTTCCCTACTCTTCTTTCCTTTCCTTTATCACTATATCCAGCAGCTGGTTATAGTAAAAACTTCTAAGCTTTTTGGCGGGTATTCTTCGAAATACACGGCTGCTGTCCCGAGTTAATAGTAATTTGGGAAGCTCTCGAGACCTACCTGATCTCGGATCTCCAGATATGCTTATTTTACCGGGTGAGAGCCTTGGGCTCAAATGTCTCTGAACTCAGGGTTCTCTCCTGGGACAGCATGCCAAACCTGCTACACAGTTGAAGTCAGAATTAAGACCCCTCTTTGATTTTTTTTTTCTTTTTTAAATATTTCCCAAATTATGTTTAACAGAGCAAGGAAATTTTCACAGTATGTCTAATAATATGTTTTCTTATTAGTCTTATTAATTTTATTTTGGCAAGAATAAAAGCAGTTTTATTAGCCCATTTACAATTATTAGCCCCTTTAAGCTATATATATATATTTTTTGATAGTCTACAGAACAAACCATTGTTATACAATAACTTGCCTAATCACCCTAACCTGCCTAGTTAACCTAATTAAACAAGTTAACCCTTTAAATGTCACTCTAAACTGTACAGAAGTGTCTTAAAAAATATCTAGTAAAATATTATGTACTGTCATCATGGCAAAGATAAAATAAATCAGTTATTAGAAATGAGTTATTTAAACTATTATGTTTAGAAATGTGTTGAAAAAATCTTCTCTCCGTTAAACAGAAATTAGGCAAAAACAAAACAGGGGACTAATAATTCTCTGAGCACAAACTCGTGTAACTTTTAAGATTGTTACTTTTACTTGAGTAAAAATTTCTGCATATTCTTGTACTTTTACTTGAGTATAGATTTTGGATACTCTACCCACCTCTGGATGTTCATAAATGTTGAAAATGTGCATAAAAACTAAAAATGTTTATCTGATATAAGAAAATGTGCATAAACTACAATGCAAACATGTATAGAGTAAATTGCAGCATGTGCATAAAAAATTTAATGTAATTAATATTAACAAAGTGATAACAAAAACGGGTGGAATCTGAAATGTTGTTTTGGTAATTCTAAAATAGCCACCAGATGTCATCAGTTCAGTGTTATTACCTCCCAAAATATTATCTTATTATTTAGGCGCAAGTCATTTATTAAAGGGGTGGTCCACTATGATATCATATTTTAAACTTTAGTTGATGTGTAATATAGCTGTCACGGATTGGCCAGGCTCTTCCACCAGCATCACGCAACGATCACCTTCACCTGAGTATTAACCACGCACAGCTGCACCCAATCACTCAGACACACTATATAAGCACACACCTTCACTTCACTCATTGTCCGGTCTCGTTCCTACGAAGTGGACTCTGAGTGAACACCTCCTGGTAATCACTAACCCTCGATCTCAGAAATATTGTACTTACCTACTCTCTGTTTCTCCTAGTCTGTCCAGTGTTCCCGGTATCCTGTCTGCCTTGTGTTTATCGTCAGTCTGTCTTCCCCTCAAGCCCTCTGGTGTGTGCATTCGGTCTCCCTCGGTGTCTGTCATCCAATCTGCCTCAAAGGATCCTCAACACAACCAAAATCCAGTCACTTATCATCAGTTCTCCTTGTGTGCTCACTGTTGTAAATAAACACCGTTATTCATCTACTCACCTTGTTTGTCCGTCTGCTTCCCATAACAATAGCTGTGCGAACATAAACAACATCTCTGAATGTAATGGGCTCAAAGTTTAATGCAAAGAGAGACATTGGCTTTTACAGAGTTAGCTTAGAACTTCCAGAATCTCTCCTAGTTCAGTGCTGGATTCAGTTAACTCCTCCAACAGAAGAAGCTGTGGATTGTGAGAGACAACCTGTAAGTATTTTTATTCAAAAATTGATCAACTTCAGGCACATTTTCTAGCATTAATGGTATGTTGTAGCGAGAACGTAAACAAGGATGTAAACAATGGGAAATGCTGTTTAGCACCGCTAACAATTTAGTTACAAATTCATATTTACCAGTCAAACCGCTGTAAACAGCCACAATCTTCAGCAGCGCTGCAGTGTCTCTCTCTGCATGTCTCTCTATGCGCCTGTTTTCCGTGCGTTCTACATCTCAAATATCAAATTTGCTAAATATATGTGAATGTTTCATATTACTTACACATGCTTATTGCGAATATGTGTGAAAAACACTTGTCAGATATTTTTTTAGAGAGCAGGCGTGAGCTGTTTGCTCTTCATTTCTGTCTGATTCAGGCATCTAATGCTGCTAACAGCTGCTCTGAGCCGCAGCACATTATGTTAGGACCAATCAGAGCCTCTTGAGGGCGGGGCTTTCAGAGGAACTAGGAAATATGACAGTCGTTTTCATGTTAGCTGAGTAGCTGTATATAATCAAAGTAAGATATATTAAAAAATAGCATGATTTTCTACAAGTAAAACATGTGCACATTGCTTTGCATTTTATAAACACAGCCAAGCCTTAAAAATACACTGTGGACCACTGCTTCAAATAAAAAAAGGCCCAAGGTGGCTTCTACTGCAACAGAAAATTGTATTTTTCTGACACTTCACCAGTTTATTGGGAAGTGGCGATTTTGTTCTCTTCTCTGTGTTTAATTACCAACTGCAATACTCCAGTTTTGCTTAAGTCTAAATAACTTTTTGGATGGAAACATAGCTAATATGAACATGTATATAAAGCTATTGTGATTGGCTCATGAACATTATAAGAAGAAACTTTTTATACACAGAAACAAAGTACAAAAAAACTGTCAAATGTCTTGAAAAACAACCTCCGAACAATTCCTTTGGCTGTGGACACCATAATATAAGGAGGATAATTGAAGGTGTGCATTATTTTTTAACAATTGTCAATTATTTGCATCATACAGTCTGATGTGATGCATATTCAAAGTAAAACAGGAATTTTTTTTATATATGCAAGCAGATGATTCAATGTTTTTAGTTTTAGCACACACATGCACACATTCATTCATTTTCTTTTCAGCTTAGTCCCTTTATTAATCAGGGGTCGCCACAGCAGAATGAACTGCCAACTTATCCAGCATATGTTTTACACAGCTGAGGACCTTCCAGCTGCAACCCATCACCCCATGGTAAGCATCCATACACACTTATTCTCACACATACTCTACGGACAATTAAGCTTACCCAATTCACCTAAAGTGCTATACCTTTGCCCAATGCACATTAGTGTTTTTGTGCTGCTCTTGCTGCATTGTCTTGTAATTAAGCTGTACATACAGAATATTAAAATGATTGTCATAATTGTCAAGCATATTCTATTAAATTTCAATCATTACAAATGTTAACATTATTAAACTTATTGCATATACAAACTTGGTCTGTAAAATGATGATAATATCAAAGGCTGAGGGACAAAAGCCCTATCTTGAGAACACCCTTGTACTGTATAGCAACAAACATACTCTGAACTTGCTCACCTTAGTATTGTGAGGAGTTTTACACAAAGGCTCCAGTTTCTTTCATTGCTCTATGAAATCTCAATCTCTTCAAGCAGACACCACATTCTGATATGACTCAAGGCACATCTAATGCTATGACCTCTGTCTGTGGCATAAAAATTTATCATACATCTACACTCTCTTATCATGTGTTTGGTAATCTCTGTTCATGGTGTGCCCTGATTTGGCTGTTATGACTTGTTCTTGTTTGCTCTGATAAAAGGGAAGATCAGTCGTTGACAGTGTTCTATTTGTCCTCTCAGTTCCACAGAAGAACCAATCACTTTGTTTATCACCATTGCCTTTGTGGGTGATGCTTTGAAAGGCACCATAAACAGTAAGTTCAGATCTCTGATGTGTAAAAGGACTACAGACGTTGCTGAAACTGATATTCAAAATAGAGCAGTGTCATGACTTATAAACAAATCAGTCATCAAGATATAAAATATGAGTGAGTGAGATAGAGATGTTAGTCTTTTGTTTTGTATTTGTTTTTATATATAAATATTTAAAGGACATTTTCCATGTGACATGCTTTAGAGGGATAGTTCAAATTAAAACTCATCATTTCCTCACCCTCATGTCATTCAGAAGTTTACATCATGTTAAAGTTCATGTTAAATTAATAAAATAAGTGCAAGTTGTTTATAAAAATTAACTTGTATTATATGAAAAAGTGTAGCATGAACATTCTGCCTAACATCTTTTGACACTCCATAAAAAAAAAAGCATGAATAGCATAAGGATAAATAAATGAAAACAGATTAGTTGATTTTAGGTGCAGTATTCATTTAATATTTGCATTACAATATAAATAAATTAATGCAAAAAAAAAATATTGATCCACCCAATTCTCCTTTTTCTTTCAGTATTTCATAAATATTATCATAGCCTTATACTAATCAATGTAAGCATCATCTGGAGGTTTTATTCGCAAGTGAATGGAACAGAAAGTGGACACATCTCACTGCCTGCAATGATGATTATGTGCAGCAGGGAGCACCCTATTCTTTGCCTACTACTTATGTTGGGAACTATGTAGCTGGGCTATGCTCTGTTTCTTATCAAGAGAATGGTTAACCAAAAAGTTAATAATGCTTTGTCATCTGTTCTATCTAACTATGTTATCTCCTTGTTTCTTTACATCCCATTACTGCATGCTAAAGTCAGTAAGGTAATCTCGGATCTCAGTGCTGATCTTCTACTTTGTGGGGTCCTACCTGTTCATCGACATTGTGTGAGCCTTCATGTCATACAAAATCACCTACAACCATGGCTTGACTGTCACTAGTAGTTTTGTTGTTGGGAAAATATATTTTATATGCTTAAATTTGACTTTGGCATGATAAAATAACTTGATTTAAATTTTGTGTCATGTCCACATTTCTTTTTTTGGGTTGTATGTATTTATTTTATAACTCATTATTATCCACTCATGAACTCCTGTTTAAACTATTCATTATAATGTACACAGAACAGTTTTCTATTGTTTTTCAATGTAAACAGGAACTTGACAGATGTACCTAACCATTACATTTAAACATAGGAGATCATGAGTTTTTAACAATGAGTTAATAACAATTTGCCCCTCCAAGTAAAGTCATGACATAAATTAGAAATTAACAACTCACAAGTCTATGTTGATCAAGTTGCACTGTTAATGAATATTCTTTTGCATAGAGTGGGTTAAATTTCGCTTAAAGAGCCAGTATTTTGCATTACAAAAGGTCATATTTGGTTTTGGGGGTCTCCAACAACAGGCTAATATGCATGCAAAGTCAAAAACACTTTCATTATCGTATATGCATTTATTTTTACCTAATTATCACAATGACTCCCATATAAGTAGTCCAGTGATTCATTTGTTCCAAACTCCTCCTTAGTGTCACACTAATCTACACTGATTGGTCTGATGACCCAGACTGTTGTAATTGGTTTACTGCGATTAATCTTAACAATAACCCCAAGTAATAACAATGACACACATTCAGTATTAATCCACACGGTGACAAAAGTTCAACTATTTTAAAAATTGACTGCACAACGCATGTGTAGGAACTGCTGATGGTGGCCATAGCAACGACAAACAGCAGGGGATCACGCACTGAGAAACGCATTTAAATCGGTAAAAGAAGAAGAACGTGTCACATTTTCCACATGGTTTTGGACACGATATGTCAATGCTTCCATAAAGACTTAACCTGAGAGATGAATTACAAGCATTGATCTATAATAAACAAGCTGTGCGGAGTGATTACAAGTTACAACACACAATTAAACACATATTTTGCAAACTACAGAAAACAAGATAACCTTTTTAATTACACAGATTGTGACCCGGAGGAAGAAGAATCTAGTCCATATAAACTGTGTAACAGTTACTGACAAAGTACTATACATTACTAGTCTTTGCTGATCCTTCCTTTAATAGGATATGGTCTGCAAATGTATCAATCATCAGAAAAATGACAGAAAGAAACAGAGTTGGCTATGGTGTTGTTGTGAAAATTAACTGTATCTCTTTATTTCCCACAGCTGCCTCTCTAGCTATCTCTCAGTGATTGCAATCTTTGTGTCATGATCAATCCCAGGGGAAAGGCAGGTTCACGTTTTACCAGATCCAACACTTTATGTTTGGTTATGGCTTGAATAGACGTCGATACAAGCAGGCAAAAGATCCAAACACAAGACAAATTATTTATTCAACTCTGAGTCAACTGTTTCATTTGAGAATCAATAGTTTGACGTTCCCTTCAAACACTACCGCACTTTGCTAGTATTTGAAGGAAAGGGCATGATCACGTTTTACTGGATCCCACACTTCATATTTGGTGATGTCGCGTATCGACAATCATTTAGTCGACTCTGAGTTGACTTTTTCATTTGAGAATCAATTATTTTAAACATAGTGCACTTTCAGATTTAAACATCAGCTGGGTGTTTTCATTCACTTAGAGCTGTGTTACACACTGCATAAAAAGTCATTTTCAAAAAACATAATAGGGGCTCTTTAAACACAATAAATTAATTAAATAACATGAACTAACAAGTAACTAACGTAGTTGTTATTCACACGTGACATGTTGTAGTTAAAGTTAGTTCTTGATTAGTGCATGCCTTAGGTCATTATAAAGTAATAATTATTTTACACATTTAAACATCATTATTCATGTAATGTTATTGTAAAGTGTTACCTTATTAACAAAGGAAATCTTTGTTGTTTTTAGTTGATTTTTAGTGACTGCTGCTTTCATAAGAAGACTTTAAGGTAGACTTATAAATATATTTTGCCATCTGATGGAAGAACAATGTAACATGAACTGACAATCCCCAAACATAAACTGTTTTGTTACACCACATAATTTTATTAAATCCTTTAATTAGTACACCACAATGGCTCACAGCATAAAGGTTGCTAGTTCAAAGTCCAAAGATAATTGGACACAGTACAGTGTGTAAGCGCATGTGAATGGGAGAGTGTGTGTATTTCCCAGCACTGGGACTTCATCAGCTAGTACACTCAGTGCTGAGAAACACTCACAAGCTCTCCTAGTAATATTCGGTAAATTACAATCTAAACACGCTAACCAAATTATTCAAAAGAACAGTGGTTTTGGTATAGCATTTCAATAAAATTTTCTGCTTCATCAGAATGACCAATCAACCAATCAATCTTTTAATTCTATCTACATATTTCAGTTTCAAACTGACTCAAATCAGTGCTTTTTCCTAGCCCCCTCCTTCCCCAGATCCACCTTTGCAGATATGCTGTTTAAACGTATTTCTAAGCATTGACATGATTTAAACATTGCTACTTACACTCTTACATTTTTTAAATAGTTAAAACAGTTGGCACTGTTATCTCAGGTTTCTGTGTGATCCAAAGCATCTAAGAGTAGCTGTGGTCCGATTGTGACTTTAGAATTGTTGTTTTTATGGTGAACTATCTGATTGATATGTTGATCTATACTTTGTCTTCAATTAACATAATGAAATCATATTCAAAGTGGCCTATTTACCATCCGAGGTGGATGAAAATAATAATGTGGTTCTCTCCTTGCCTTGCTCATCTTCATTGACCAGAACATTGTCATGTCCGTTACCAATGCCCCAGAGAACCCAGTATCCACATCAGAAAATCAAAACCAATTCCATCTGTTTTGTCTCTCAGTGTTTAAACACTGAAAGTTTGTTTTCATCCTCCTGTGCCATACATTTTCTATTTGCTAGCATTTCATAGCTTTGCTTTTTCAGAGATCAGTGAGCCATCAGTCACAGTGTCAACTCAGTGTAGGCAGTCATGGGGTGCTAAGAGATGGCGTATGATCTCTTTATGTGTCTGTGCGTGTGCTTCAGAGTGCTAAAGGAAATGGCATACCACTGAGACCTGATGCTCTCTGGGTTTATCAACATCCCAATGCCAGTGCTGGTTTTACTATGGATGCATGTGGCTTTCCCACACTTCACTCTGCATGTGAGTCAGCTGGCGCGGGTGGAAAAGTGAGTGTAAGGGAACATCTATGAGATGTGATAGCAAACACCTACAATTCTACAAAACACAATATTCAAAGATTATGTTAAAACATGCATGATGCACATGTCTAGAGAGTGACACATCATGTGTGATTAACAAGTCTTTTAAAACATGTCCTTATTGTCAGCATGAATGAGGCATGATGAGTCAATGAAAAATTCTTGGTTGGTTTGTCCATGTTTTTGTTGCCTGCAACAACACCTGTTCTTTACAGCTACTTCTTGTACATCTCTCCTACATCTATTGATGGAAACCAGATGTGTGACCGAATTGCCCTTCTGCTGAAAGAACAATTGAGACCTTTTGATTTGTGAGTTTTGCTTAATCCTGTTCTGAGAACCAAAAATATTCAAAAGTTTCTGAGATACAAGAGTTTCTTGATTATCTTATTATTTTTACTGTACAATTGCTTTTAACAAACACTTAACTAACAAAAACAAAAACTACTAATTTACTGCTAATTAATAGTTGGTAGTTGGTTTTATTTTTGTTTGGGGGTTTTGGATAGAATTAGCAATGTGGAATAAGATCATATTTTTTATTTACTAATAAACAGCAAATTTCTTTATAAGGCAGGTAATAAACCAGTAGCTAATAGTGGGAATAGATACTTTACTAAAGTCTTTCCAATAATAAGAATTGTAATACTATAATATAATAAGATATAATACGACAGCCAATGAAGACCATGGGCTGGAATTATGCAAATTTGTGCCTGGTTTGCAAAGGAAGCAAATCTGGAACTATTGACGACTCATTTCATTCAGTTTGGAATAATTTCTTTCATTTGGGTATTGATAACTCGATTTATCATCCAATGTGACACTTTGCAGGCATTTCACATTCATAAACAACTATATTACACTCTACATACAGTACAATAATTTCCATAATAGGAGCATTTAAGAAAGTAAACACTGTTATCTTAGATTGTGTTGTTGGCTAATATGAAATTATGCAAATCTGTCTCTAACACTAACCTCAATCTCTGTTCCCAGGATGTCAAATCCACCTACTCCCTACATCCACAGAGTGCCACATAGGATAATGTGTTGTTTCATAGGCCTATAGATTCTTCAACTCATCATCCTGTGTGCATTTGCCATTTACTCTCTGCCATACATGAAGATGATCTTCTCTTTTCTCATTATCATGCTCATTCCAGTTAGGTATGCCATGGTGTTTATAGTTCAAGAACCATCACTACATTTCCAATGTTTACTGCATATTTGATTTAGACTCTATTTACTGCATGTGAACCAAGCCATTTGGTTACATTTTATTTTGACGGTCTCTTTTTGACATTCTGTTGTTAAAAAGTATTTTTGAAACTGCATGTCAACTAGTGGCATTAAGAGAATTAGTATTTAGTCTGCTTAAAACTTGCTAACACTAATTGCTAAATGCACCACCAAGACACTCTTAAAATAAAGGCTGATAGTACATTTGGTATAGTATTTTTGTTATAGAAAATAAGGTTTTCTATCTCTGATATGTGCCTTCAATATTTCTATAATTTATACTTTCTTATGCTGGTTCTTGGCAATTTTTATTTATTTAGTGTAATCATAAACTCTTATTTTTCTTCCCAGGAATCTCAAGTGTCTCTTTGTTCAATGACAGCATGCAGCTGGCACTGGCATATGTGCTGAGCAATATTATTATTTTATTTTGCTATCTTCTGCACACAGAAATATTTGATCAAACAATACAGCAGATCAGAAACATTTCAAAACATATTCTCAATTTACCTCCTGCTAGCATGTTCAGGTTTTAAAATACTATAATACTTTATAAAAACATAATGCTATTATATAATTCTTAAAATAATCACATTTTATATTTTAAATCAACTGTCCTATTTATATGACTGTGCATATTTAAATTATTTATTACAACATAAATTCAACATGTCTGATGAAAATATTTTGATAGATTAGCTTCTGAAATATTAACCATTAGTGTCTATTGCATTCAAAAAATATATACTGCTCTCAAAAGTGCATCAATGTAGGGAAGATGATGAAGAATGTTGTTGTTGTGACATTTAAAACTATATTTATTGTTTCATAAATAACTAATGGAGCACAGGGTTACTATTCCTGCAATAAAGATAATCAAACGTGTATCTTTTACAAATAAATCTCTTACAAATAAAATGCATCCAGACATAGCCGCAGGAACATATTTAGTGGTTCTCAAAAATCTAACCCTGAACACATATTCCTAATGAGCCATTTTTTTTTTACTTTTGCTTATATGAATTAGCATGTTTGCAGCATAAAAAGCTGTTTTGACCATGAACTGGGATGTTTTTAGCATGTTGGTAGCGCTGCAGATTGTTGGTAAACACACACCTTCACCTGAACTACAATTCTGTCACTTAGTGAACTACAAATACCATCAATCACTTTGTACACACGCCTGTTGCAGTGTTCTGTTGATTACACAAACACACACACAGCTGGGGACTGTAAATAGTCCTAGGACTAATTACTTGGTCTATATATACAGCACAGACACACACATCAGAGCTGAGCCTTGTTTATCTGTTTTAGTGAGCATTAGGATGTGTTTTCTTTGCCTTGCCTTGCCTAGCCGCCTTTGACCTTTGTTTTGTTCATTTGTTTAGGTAGTTTGCCGCCTGGACCGATCTCTTTGCCTGTGACCCGACTACTTTGTTTGCCGTACCTGTATGTACCCGACTGCTCCTTTGTCTGACCATTGCCTGCCTGACTATTCCTTAACAAAACCTGCACGTGGATCTTCACTCCGTTGTCCAGCATCCCTTCACATAACACTTCTATACTGTCAGCATTTCTTTGCTGCTTCTACTTTTTTCCTGCTTGTCTGCTTGGACTGATTATTTCATTTTTTACCTCTTGTCTATTTCTTCAACCCTACTCTTGAATTCCACTTTGTATTTGTTTTTTGTTTTTTTATAAAATGACTCATGTGGATTCAAATCCAGCTTGCACCTCACTTTGCCTACAATAAATCCAATGTAACTTCTAAAGTCTGTAAACTTCTAAACTTTGTAAAGTCTGCTGAGCAATGTAGTGGCTTCAGAAAGCTAGCACTAAAAACCCAGCAGTAAGCCTGCTTTTGCTACTGTATTTCAGGGGGATCAGACTGCTGTATATGAGCTCTATGTGAAGTTGCAAATGAGCTGTATGTGGAGGAATTATTTGAACCGTGTGGCCAGGTGACATCGCCCTGAATGATTTTTTTTTTCAGCTTGGTTTAGCTAAAATATAAACAGTTTAATACCAACACATACCCCGCACTGGTCTCTAGGGCATTATATTGACTTTGCTTTGTCTTTGTTTGGTTCTTCATGTTGTATGGGTCTTACAGATGAGGGTTCCTGCAGTCCCACATTGCCTGCTACATCAGAGGCTTATCACACTATGCCAGCCATGCCAGAGCCTGCTCACTTCATGTCTGCCACTCCAGGGCCTGCTCATATCATGTCCCACCCCAAGGTCTGTTCACATACCTGTCAGTCCAGAGTCTCTGCACAAGATGGCTCCCAGCCAAAAGCCTCTTCTTAAGAGGGTCAATTTAGCTCAGTTCAACCAATAGCCACACAGCACAAGGAATAAATAATATTACGTCACTCATTACAATCAGTTCCAACCAATAGCAACACTACACAAGGAATACCTAATGTCACATCACTCATTACAATCAGTTCCAACCAATACAACACAAATTAGGACACAAAGAAAATATAAGTAATCCACTCATCCATTAATTTGTTAGCGGATACTGGCGCAGAATTTCCTGTCCGGGGGGTCCGGGGGGTAGGCTCCCCTCCTGCCTTCATCCTCGGTAGTTATATCTGGAGCTACATGCTTCTGATTCAAGCTACGGATTCTATGTTTTGTTAAATAATACTTTGTTAAATAATACTCTTGTCAAATAAGCGTATTTCAATATCTTTCTGGTCTTTCTAGGAGTACTAACTCAGAGCTTATAATGTCACAAGCACCATATAAGTTCCCTGTAAATATTTTGGGCATGTTGGATGGCTATTGGACACAAGGTTGGGCCACAACTTACATTGTCCACTCACTTTGCTGCTGCCGAGCCCTTACCCTCAAACATTGAGCCACTACGTTTTCACTCTCAAGCAACACTTTGTCCTCTATTACAAGCATGATGAGCTCTACAGACCTCTCCCTTGATAGCACCTGTACACTATCTATTCTATTTCTATTTGATAGAACACAAATGGAAGATGTCTTTATTAGAGTATTGTTTTGATGTTATTATCTGGTGTCTATTTATCTACATCTATTTACAGTAAAATGTTCATTCAGCAGACAATTTTAAAGATTGAGACTTTTGAACACAGCTTATGTTTTCCAGAGGAAGCAATCTTTAATCAAGTGGTCCTCAATACCATGCAAGTAGTCTCAGGCTATGCCAATGCCCCCATCAAGATACTCTGACCTGCTGAAGTGACACTGTCTGCACCACCATGGTGAGCTTTGCCGTAGATTCCTGTCTTGTCAGCTCCACTTTGGCTACTAGTCCTGCGAGCTTCATCCAGGTCACATGCACAACCAGCTCTAACTTGGCTGCGGGGACTGTCTCACTACTCCTGTACCGTGATTGATAATGATTCAACATACTGGTTGAAGCACTTGCACTATGTCTAGGCCAAAAACTTGAGTTGAAGTCAGAAATATGGTTAAAAAGGGGGTATTTTATGCAATAGAAAAAAAGCTGCAAATAAATGGGTTTAGCATATTAAAAATAATACAGAAATGAAATCAAGTTATCAAATTTGATTCATTTTTCATTACTGTATAATTTAAATAAAGTCTACTATTTTGGTTTGTTTAACATTAACATTAAAAGGCTTCACTTTAAGACTGAATGTACAGGTTTATAATAGCCCAGTTCACACAGTGATTCCAGTAAATATCTGAAAAATTTCTGTAACAACTTTACCGGTAAATTAAAAAAAGTGCTGTTCACACAGGCAAGGACGTTCTGAAATTTTTTGGCAAGAGACCATTCACACATACATTCAAAATACTGTTAAATTCTGACACCATTATTTAGAATTCTGATACTATTTAGAGAAATGACCTCTAAACAGCCATGCTTGTTTTTGTAAACATAAAAAGGGTCAGGTTTTTTGTTGATAGTTCTACTTTTATGTAAAGCTTTAACATTCATGCAGATGCTTTTGTCCCAGAGACTATCCACAGATAAATTAGCTTTGTTTACACATTTGACTACATTACACATTCTGTTAATAGATATTGTTAACAACTTCAGTGAAAACTTATGGAGAAACATTTTCACTTTCAGCAGAAGACAGTGCAATTCCCTGTAGTGGTGGGCACAATTAAAACAAATGTCAAATTCTGTTTTACGGTGGCGATTTTAGGATTTTCATTTTAGAGAAACTCAGCTCCTAATGGGGTAAACAAAGAATTGTGTAATTATATATATACACACATTTTTAAGAAAGAATTTTAATTGAATACACAAAAATGTTTGACTAATATGGCAGAGTTGTAGCAGTATTCCACTGTATTGTATAGACAGGCATAGCCATTTGAGATCTGATTGAGCCAAATAGGCTCAACACACCTGTTTACTGTAGTACAAATCACTTTCTATTTTCAAGTATTTTTTTTTCCACGTATTAAATTATTTAAACTGCTACTTTGTGTGGACAGATATGTTTCTGGCATATATGGGACATATATGTTTCTGGCAAATATGTGGACTGGGCATATATGTTTCTGACATAAATGGAACATATATGTGCTATACATGTAGGGGACATGTATGTTTTGGCATATATGGGACACGTATGTTTCTTACAAATATGGGACAATAATGTTTCTGGCATATATGTGGACATATATGTGTTTTACATATATGGACATATATGTTTCTGACATATATGGAGCATTTATGTGCTATACATGTAGGGTACATATATGTTTCTGGCATATATGTGGATATATGTGTTTTATATATATATACATATATGTTACTGGCATATAAGGGACATATGTGTTATACGTTTGTTTCTTACATATATGGGACAATAATGTTTCTGGCATATATGTGGACATATGTTTCTGGAAATATGTGGACATATATGTGTCTGGCAAATATGTGGACTGGACAAATGTGTTTCTGACATTAATGGGACATATATGTTTCTGGCACATATGTGGGCATATTTGTTTCTGACATATATGTGCTATACGTGTAGGGACATATATGTTTTGGCATATTTGTGGACACATATGTTTCTTACAAATATGGGACAATAATGTTTCTGGCATATATGTGGACATATATGTGTTTTACATATATGGACATATATGTTTCTGACATATATGGAGCATTTATGTGCTATACATGTAGGGTACATATATGTTTCTGGCATATATGTGGATATATGTGTTTTATATATATGGACATATATGTTACTGGCATATAAGGGACATATATGTTTTTGGCATATATGTGGACATATATGTTTCTGACATATATGGGACATATATGTGTTTTACATATATGGACATATATGTTTCTGGCATATATAGGGGTATGTATGTTTCTGATATATGGGACATATATATGCTATACATGTAGGAAACATATATGTTTCTGGCAAATATGGGACATATATGTTTCTGACATATATTGGGCATTTATGTTTCTGGCAAATGTGTGGACATATATGTTTCTGGCATGTATATGGACATATTAGTTTCTGACATATATGTGGGTTTTTTATGTTTCTGACACATTTTGGGCCATGTATTTGTTATACATATATGGGACATGTGTGTGTCTGGCATATATGTGGACATCTATCTTTCAGACATATATAAAACATATATGTTTCTGACATATATGATTCTTACAAATATCTGGAATTAAATGATTCTGAAATATAAGGGACATATATAATTCTAACATTTAGGGGACATATATGTTTCCGGCATGTATGTGGACATATATGTCCCTGAAATATATGGGACATTCATTTCTTATACACATAAAGGTTGTATACCTTTCTGGCATAAATGTGGAAATCGATGTTTCTCACTTACATGGGACACACATTATGTGTTTTATACATAAATGTGCCATATATGTTTCTGACGTATATGGACATCTATGTCTTAAACATGTAGGGGACATATATGTTTCTGGCATATATGTGGACAAATATATTTCTGACATATATGGGACATATATGTTTCTGGCATATATGATTCTTACAAATATCTGGAATTAAATGATTCTGAAATATAAGGGACATATATAATTCTAACATTTAGGGGACATATATGTTTCCGGCATGTATGTGGACATACAGTATATGTCCCTGAAATATATGGGACATTCATTTATTATACACATAAAGGTTGTATACCTTTCTGGCATAAATGTGGAAATCGATGTTTCTCACTTACATGGGACACACATTATGTGTTTTATACATAAATGTGCCATATATATTTCTGGCATGTATGTGGCCATATATGTTTCTGACGTATATGGACATCTATGTCTTAAACATGTAGGGGACATATATGTTTCTGGCATATATGTGGACAAATATGTTTCTGGCATATATGTGGACATATATGTTTCTGCCACATATGTGGACATATATGTGCTATACATGTAGGGGACATATATGTTTCTGACATATATAGACATATATGTTTCAGATATATATGGGAGGACATATTTGTGCTATACATGTTGGGGACATATATGTTTATGGCATATCTTTATTCTGACATATATGGACATATATGCAACATATATGTTTCTGGCATATATGTGGACATAAATGTTTCTGGCATATATGTGGACATATATGTTTCTGGCACATATGTGGACATATATGTTTCTGACATATATGGACATATATGTTTCTGACATATATGGGACATGTGCTATACATGTAGGAGGCATGTATGTTTCTGACATATACAGACATATATGTTTCTGGCACATATGTGGACATAAATGTTTCTGACATTCATGGACATATATGTTTCTGACATATCTGGGACATATATGTTTCTTACTTATATGGGACATATATGTTTCTGACATATATGGACATATATGTTTCTGACATATAAGGGACATATATGTTTCTGACATATATGTTTCTGACATATATGTGGACATATATGTTTCTGACATATATGGGACATATATGTGCTATAGATGTAGGGGACATATATGTTTCTGACATATATGTGGACATATATTTCTGACATATATTGGACATATATGTTTCTGGCATATACATGGACATATATGTTTCTAACATACAAGGGACATAAATGTGCTATACTTGTAGGAGACATATATGTTTCTGGCATATATTTGGACATATATGTTTCTGACATACATGGGACATATATGTTTCTGGCATATATGTGGACATATATGTTTCTGACATATATGGACATGTTTCTGACATATATGGGGCATATATATGCTATACATCAGTGGTGTAGTCCTAAAAAAAAAAAGGTGGTGTACTATTACCCACCCCATCCAAATTTTAAAAGTAGGCAAAGAAACGACGAATGTCAATGTTTCTTTGATTCATTAGCTATATATCTTAGCCTATACTTAGCCTGTACATTTTTATCCATGTATTAAATAAAACTGCCACTTTTTAAATTCATAATGGCATAAATATAAACATATTAAAAACTTAAAGGATAATTTACATATTTCACTATTATTATATAAGTTATAATAAGAAATAATAATTTTAACTTGATACATCACATGATGTTAGACTCTGATGTCACTCAGATATGAAGTTAAAATGAGTACATTTATTAAATGTTTAATACTGTGCATGAATGTATGATATAGTTAATGCACATGCACTGTGTTTTATTTTCAATGTTAATTGTGAAATAAACAGCAACATTACTGTCAAGAGTTACATTTTCACTGGAGAAAACATCTGTGCTGATGAGGTGAGCACCAAGGAAACAAGTGTTTCTATAGCAAAGAACTGCAAATATGCGGATATTCTAACAATCTATCGATAAACACACACCTTGTGCTCACGGTCTGCACAGCTGTGGTTTGCTGACTAAATGAAAAACAAGTTGAAAATGGAGAAGCAAAATTCTGCCGCCGTTTTATATAAAATTTAAAAGGGACTGAGGCGATCATTTAGTAGTGTACAGTTCATGAGGTAATCGCAAAAGTTTTAGGGGGGCTGAATGGAAATATAGGAGGGCTAAAGCGACGCCCATACTGTTTTATAATTTTACTTGAATGTTTCAATGAGACATCATTCAGCTGATTTGTTGTGATCTTCGAAAAACTCACAAAATGTTCTCACAGTTGCTGCGGTCGTCAGGGGGCAGGGAATGGCGCAAGTTAAACAAAAATGCACCAACTGCAACAAATTAAGATGCGAGTTAAAAAACATTTGGTATAACGTTAAAGGAAACGCGAAAAAAAATTAGGGACATTAAAAAATTTAAAATTTAAAAATACATAAATTAGGGACACTTAATCACCAAAACAAGTGAGTGTACCGAGGGTATGATCCTCAGAAGTCGTAATACCCAAACAGCTCGTGGAAAAAAGTAGGCATACTGAGTATATACGTGAGTATAGCAAGGACTACACCACTGCTATACATGTAGGGGACATATATGTTTATGACATATATGGACATATATGTTTCTGACACATATTTGAACATGTATTTTTCTGACATTTATGGGACATATATATATTTTACATATAGGGGAATATTTTTCTGACATATATGTGGACATATGTGTTTTACATATACATATATGTTTCTGGCATATACGTGGATATATATATATGTTTCTGACATATATGGGGCATATGTGTTATTCATGTAGGGGACATATATGTTTATGACATATGTGTGATATATACAGTGGTGTAGTCCTAAAAAAGGTTGTGTACTATTACCCACCCAAGCCAAATTTTAAATAAAAGTATATAGGGAAAGAAACAACAAAAGTCAGTGTTTATCATTATCAAAATATGTATTTGTTTAACATCAGTTACCTGTAACTATTGACTTTCACAGAAGGAAAAAACAAATACAATGGAAGTCAATAATTACAGGTTTACAGCTTTATTCAACTTACCTTCTTTTATGTTCAACTGGTAAAGGTTGAGTAAATGATGACAATTTTCATTTTTTGGGTAAAAAAAATGTTTTACTTTAATACTGTACAAAAAAGTCATGTTTCACGACAGCTATATCAAGTATTGTATGTTGTTAACATAAACTATCAATTTAAAGTAAAAAATAAAAATTAGGAAAACAACAGCAAAGCACACTTCTTCAAACCTAAAAATGTACAGGGTCATTTATTTATTTCACCATCATAATATAAGTCATAATAGGAAATAATTTTTAATATGATACAAAACATAATGTTTCACTCTGATGTCACTCTGATATGCAGTTAAAACAAGTATTCATTGAGTGGTTTTGTCACTGTTTAATTCTGTGCATGAATGTAGGATATAGTAAATTCCATGTGCACTGTACTGTGTTTTTTAGTAAATTTTGAAATAAACATAGCAAAATGTTTGTTAAGAGTTGCATTTTCGCAAGGAGGAAACAGCATGATGATGAGGGGGGCACAGAGGAAACCGTAGACAGGGAAACCTGATTGCAATGGGAATGGCGCAAGTCAAACAAAAATGCACAAATTGCAACACATTAAGATGCAAGTTAAAAAATGGTATACAGTTAAAGGGGATGCGAGTATACGTAAATTAAAGAAGTCTAATCAGCAAAACAAGTGAGCATACCGAGGGTATGCGCAATTATTGATCTTCAGAAGTCAAATACGTAGGCATACAGCATATTCGTGCGTATGGCCCCGACTACACCACTGCTTGCAGGTAAACTCACATCGGTTTATAATAAGCATTTTATTGATGATTTTTTCCACAGTTGGCATTAAGAAGGAACATAGAAACATCCTCTGACTAACAACTAGCAGGTAAAGATGTCTTTAAAATTGTTCAATCGATTTTATTTTCATAAACAGCACGGACGTGTATGTGTCAGAATGTTCTGATTGGTCGGAATAAATGTCACATGTCAACACATTCTAAACATGTACATGCTTATTCCGGCAATAGACTGATTTCACACGGCCACCATTTTGAAAGCGAAATAGAGGCTGCGGTGGGAAGAAACCCGAAAGTATCACCTGGAGTCACACAGGAACATTGTGTAGTTGGCTTTATATCTTATCAGAGAAGAGAAAGTGACAGAAATGTATCATTTCACCACCTTGTGACCCGAAGGTCCGTTTTGAATGTACAGTAAAAATAATAAGGGATATCAGACCTACTTTTCAGCTAAGTTAAGGGAAATGGTACTAGTTAGCTAAGGTTTTCTCTTCCAAACACACGTTTTAGATGCCATTCATCAAACTCAAGTTAATGAACTGATTATTTCACTAAATTAGACTTGTCATGATACTGAATTTCGGCACCCATTCCTTCTGAAGTAAAAAAAAAAAAACTGTCAATTTCCCACTAACATTTAAGTGCTGTTGAGCGCATTCTTAAACACCGCTGATTTGCTATAGTATTCACCAGAGCTCAACAGAAATGACTGTAATTGGCAGAGAAGGTCATCAATTCACTGCACTTGACCAATGTTTACTGAGTGCAAACACAGACGAGCGATCCGCTGATGCCTTGACTGATCTTCGTGGCTTTAAAATGCTTTAGTGTATTTGTGTTTGCACTTGGTGAAAAGTGATAAGCTGATGACCTTTATGGCCAATCACAGTCATTTCTGTTGAGTACTGGTGAACAGGAGTGTAGTGGACATTTTAAAAGTGGGGGAGGGGGCAGCTGTATGAAATCCAAAAGTTTTCATTCTTAATGACCTGTTTCTAAGTGATGTTTGATAAACAAATTTCGGGAGGAGCACGCGCAGAAGTTTCAGTATCAAATACGTCATTGACAATTATTCTATTATCCAATCAGTTCTTGACCAAACCCCTATATATACCAAAGCTGTCTTACCTGCAGCATCTTACGACTTTAGCATCCCTCCACCACCCCGTCACCTCACCTCTTAAGCATTACTATCCCGGGGGGAGCGTTCTGGGGCCAGGCTAGATACTTCGCTCGAATCCCTATTCCTCTTTGTTTCCTGATAAGAGGAATGACTCGAGTTTAGGTGTCTTCCCCGAGCTCAGAGCCCTCTCCCCGGACAGCCCCCCCCGTCCACTCTGGTTGCTACGCCCCTGCTGGTGAATACTATAGTAAATCAGCGGTGTTTAAGAATGCGCTCAACAGCGCTTAAATGTTAGTGGAAAATAGACGTTTTTAAATTTCAGCACCGGGACAACACTATTACAGACAACACGAGGGTGTGATACAGAGGGAAGCATCCCGACAGTGTTTAACTGGTGCCATGAACTGAAGACTAGGAGATTATGATTTTCTTTGATGCCTAATATGCTTTTGATTGTATAAATTAAACTTAATTGAATGATATTAAAGTGATGTTTACGCCATATCTGCATTTTTAAATTGTGGCATGTTGTGTTTGTAGTCCACAACATGTTGTTGCAATTTTTACAGTGCTGATCCTATACTTCCAGGTTTCTTCCCACCGCAGCCTCGCTTTTGTTTTTAGGGAAATTACCGGTAATGTTACAATTTCTCTTTCCAGAAAATTGGCGGAACAAATTTACCGGTATTTTTCAAAAGGGCCAGTTCACACATGATCTTTTTTTAGAAAAATTTCTGGTATTTTTTCTTAAAGGTCTGTATATGTGAAAGGGGCTAATGACAAGCATTTGATTATTTTAATCATAACTGTTTATGCTCATTTAAGACATAATTAGCTGTGTTTAAGATGAAACACACCATTATGAACATGTTTACGTTATTATGTGTCTGCTCAGTATTATGCTCTGTGTCTTTTATTACTGTGGATCATGTCCGATAGTCATGGACTGTTACAAGGATTGCCTAATACAGAGGTTGCATAGGAAGAACGAAAGATAGGAAGGTGCATAGCTTCCATGAAAAAAAAGGCAACTTGGCCATTTTTACAATCATTTTAAAGCATTTTCATGTTCTACATCACAGTTTTATCAATTGAGAGCAAGGGAGCCCCCTGGTGGTTTGGTGGTTACAGTATTTGTATTACAAAGAAAGTTACTTAGTAAAACAATCAAATAAAGGATGACACATTAATCTCTTGGATGAAGACACTTTTACTCCAGTCCAAATTTCACTTACCTATTACAGACTTTTTTGTTCTCACATAAGTAATGCAATATTTCCACCTAGTGTCATTCTGTGTAACAACAACTAAGTGAACACAACAACATGTGTATTAAAAAAAGTCAGCTCTGTGTAGATAATAAAGATTAAAGATTAGAAAGATAAAAAAAAAAAAAAAACAGAAGAGATATGGGAAAATATTTCAACAAGATAATAGCAGGATAAAAAATTTTAATAAGTGAGTATCTTGGTATTGACCGGTATGATCTAGAGTGTAATAGCATATTAACGTGTCTAACATGGATTAGCATGTTGCTAGCATGTTTCTAGCATGAATCAACATGTGGAAAATTCATAGACAACAATTTACCTGAATACAAATTAGATGTATTCATTAATTTGTTTTACAATGACTGTATATGAAAAAAAATAATAATATTTATTTTTTAAATATTTTCGTTGAACTTCCCCAAACCTCAGTAGCAGTTTATGCAAGCATCTGCATTTGTACTTTTTTATTGTCAATCGTGTTTTGTAGAGCATATTTTAGGAATGGCACATGCTGACAATGATTGCGATTCATCTGAAAGTTGTCTCCTAGCAACATGTGCATAAAAGCCCAGCAGTGGTAAGTGTGAACTCAGAGGAGTCAAGAGGGCTCGTGTTCGGCAGGCTGATGAGGAGCTGTTTACATGTAATCAAAGGCAGCTCTCTTAAGACACAAGCCTCTAGCACAGATGCAATCACCTGTGTTAGCCTGACTAATAAAGGATTAAAGAAATAACCATGTGCTATCTATTGAGAAAGTCAAGAGATGAACAACTAGCAGGGTCAATATTTCATTGCAGTTTGGGACTTGAAATATTGTCTTCATTTATGGTTAATTCTTTAACTACTTTTAAATCCTTTGATCATATATCCAAAAATATTTATAATTTTGATCAATTCCTTTTCTTTGTAAAACTAATAATAAACTTACTTTTAAAAAAATTACTAGCTTTCTATTATATATTTTTCATATTATTCCACCTCCTTTTAGGTGTCAAAATCACTGTTTTCACCTTGTTGCACACCCAGAGTTTTATATGTGTTTAATTGTATAAGTTGTAATCACGTATCAATTATAGATCAGTGCTTGTACTGTATCCTCAGGTTAAATCTTTATGAGGCTTTTCACATATCGCGTCCAAAACTGCATTAAAAACGTGATGCGTGCTTCTTTCTTTACCAATTTAAATGCGTTTCTGAACTCGTGATCCTCTGCTGTTTGCCTTTGCTAAGGCCACCATCAGCTGTTCCTCACACACAGCGTGGTCAATATTCAAAATAGTTCAACTTTGCCACTGTGTGGATTAATACTGAATGTGTGTCATTGTTATTACTTGGGGTTAGGGTTAAAAGTAGAGTAATATGCTGGTGTTTAACTGCATTGTTTTATTGCATTCCTGCATTGGGCTCTCACATACTTTCCGCATTTCTCTCTGTCTCGTGCTGAACGCAGTCGACCAATCACAATTGACTTGGTCATCGGTCCAATCAGCGCAGATTAGCTTTGCGCTAAGGAGGGGTTTGGCTCAGTGGTGTAGTCCTAAAAAAAAGGTGGTGTACTATTACCCAGCCAACCCGCCCATGCTGTTTTATAATTTTACCTGAACGTTTCAGCGAGACATCATTCAGTTAACTCTGAAAAACCCACAAAATTTTCTCACAGCTGCTGTAGTCGTCAGGGGGGCGGGGAATGGCGCAAAATATAAACAAAAATGCACCAATTGCAACAAATTAGGATGAGAGTTAAAAACATTTGGTATACAGGTAAAAGGGAAGTCTAATCAGCAAAACAAGTGAGTATAACAAGGGTATACACCATTATTGATCCTCAGAAGTCGTAATACCCAAACAGCTAGTGGAAAAAAGTAGGCATACTGAGTATACGTGCGTATAGCCCCGACTACACCACTGGTTTGGGTACAATGAATCACTGAACGATTCACATGGGAGTCTGGGATAATTAGGTAAAAATAAGTGCATATTATAAGACAATAAAATAGTTTTTTGACCTTGCACACATATCAGCCTGTTGTTGGAGACCCCCAAAACCAGAACATTACCTTTTATAATGCAAAATAAGAGCTCCTTAAACTAGGAAGAATGTTTGCATTATCAGTAATTTACTGCCATTTTGTCAATATGTAATCATGTAATCAATAAAGAGTAACTATAGTCTGAATATGGATATATTAAAATGTAGTGTAATCTAAATACAGGGATTTGGAAACCAATTGCATGTTTCTTATAATCTTATATCTATTAAGCCAGCACTGCATAAAACATATTGCAAACTTCTAGCTCACTACACTAACAGCTGTGTTCTAATTCAGGCTGAAATTAAAGATGTTATTGTTTATGTATTAATTATCTATTTCTCTGCTCTAATTTCTCAAATTGCAAATTTCAACACATGCAATTCGCCCCAGAGACGTAAAGCTAACTTGCACAGCTATTATGATAAAGCTGTGAAATGAAAGAATGGATTTTTAAAAGCTTACTTCACATCCTAATTGCCCCCCTAATATGTCATTAATATATTGCACATTTTCAGTCCATTCATTTCTTCTTTCCTGATATTGATAATGGATTCTATTTCTTTTTTTCTCTCTCTCTCTTTGGCCTAAAACTCATGAGTGAAAACGAGAACATCAAATGACTCCAATTCTTCTTCATTCTCCTTGTATTAATGGCAAAACAGCCAGTTTTATTGTCTTCGTCAAAGCTGACTGGCGGGAATCAATAATCTTCACATTGGTTTTATTTTTGATAGCACACACACACACACACACACACACACACACACACACACGCGCACACACACACCACACACACACACACACACACACACACACACACACACACACACACACACACACACACAATTTTGTCTGAAATGATGAATGGCTTCATCTTTTTGAATTTTTTTTCATGTACTGGACCAAATTGCACTGTAACATTGTATTTCCAGAATGCAGCTATTATTAAGATCTGCTAAGTGATTACAGACTCTAATCATAAGTAGATGTGCAACAAAATGGAAAGAAAATAGCATGACCTAGATTTTAAACAAGCCATATTTTATTCTGTTCTTCAAATACTGCAGAATATAAACTCTAGTGTAATTCTCTTTTCCCTCTTTGTGGCTTTTGTGTCATAAGACATAAAGATGTTTGTTAGTTTGTAACATAATCTATTACACATTTCAGGAAATATAATTTGACTACTTTTGGATTACTTTTAGATTAGATTTCTATTCGAATAATATTGTGCTATTTGTATATATATATATATATATATATATATATATATATATATATATATATATATATATATATATATATATATATATATATATATATATATATATTATTAAATTAATTTAATTTAATTTAATTTAATTTAATACCAACAACAATATCTAAATTGTAGATTTTTAATTGATATTGTTGTGCCATATTATTAAGTGCATTTCAAAATTAATAAGTTTATTACAGTTTTGATATTGGCCTTAAAAATTCCTGCATAATTGTGCCACAAAATAAAAAAGCCATATTTTAGCTTTCTTCAAATGCAGCATAACATAAGATTTTTCTTTTTGCCATTTTTCTTTGTGGCTTTTGCATCTTAAGTCATACAGATTTAACACTGTGGCTCTTTTGGGATCATTTACATAACCGTTTTGCAGGGAAAGGAAAACATGTCATCAGCACACCCCCATCCCTCACACCTTCTCATCTCTGTATGGAAATGAATGCCTTAATCTTCCCCTTGACATTCAGCAGATAAGGTAATCAATGAAGCATGTTGTCTGTTTTCTCTTTTAGCGCATGTGTGTGTGAATTAAGTGCTAAAAGCCTTGATGAATGAAACTCATCTTTTGATTTCCTTTCCATTGAGAGTACTACCACGCATACACAGATCTCCAGACAGCCAAAATTTATCTGTAAATGCTGTATAAGATGTTCGCTTTTTTAAGACAAGGTAGTTCTTTTGGATATCAGTAAATGTGACTCTAAGGCAAATATTTAAATATTTACATAGCAGTTCTCCTTCTTTTTTTTGTGAAAGAAGTGAAAGAATGTGAAATCTATTTAGTATTTATCATTTTTTAAATACAAGTGTTTGCTTGACATTAAATGTAAAATGTATTCGTTGGCTGTTCATATTTACATATCTAACCATCCTTTTGCACAAATGTTAATTGATTTGTATTGAGGTGTACCAAATCTGAAGATGTAGGTTCACCTCAGAATGTAAATTCTGTCACCTTAGCCCAATGTTATTCCAAAAGAAATCCTTGAAACACAAGTAAAGATGTTTTAAATCTTTCTCTTCATCTGAATATTTCTCTATCGCCATTAAAAGTGTCTTCATCCAAATTTGGATGCTTCAAAACTTTGCAATGAGATTTAATACAAGTCTTCTAAGTATACGTACACACTTGCTTTATAACATTAATACATTTAAAGTAGGCTTTACTCCTACAAAAATAAGTTACTTTAAGGTGTATTATAACACTAAAACAGAATGTATGTTTCCAGTCTACTTTTTTATGTACCTTTCAAAAATATAATTTAAGTGCCTTCCAGAAGATTGTTAAATTGAGTGTACTTGACCTATACTGACACTTGGCTTATACTGACACATTTAAACATTGATCGGTGTATAGTGTTTGCAACATTCACATTTGTTCACTGAAGCTCAGCCTTTTTCACTTGAAGCACTGATCAATTTTCCCAATGTTTATATAAGTTAAAGCCTTAATAAATTTGTTCATGATAGAAAGAGATTGCATCTCTTCACAAAAACAAACCCCTCGATTCACTTAAAGATCTCTTTACGATATACATGTTTAATGGAGGGAAAGAAATCTCCCAGCATTACTTATAAATACTTTCATTTAGTTTTCTGCAAATTAACAAAAGTTGTAATTGGTGACCCATGAGGGTAGGTAAACATAACAATTTCACATTGGGATGAATTATCCCTCTTGTCCCCTGCGCTTTAGCCCTCCTTTTGTCTTGGGTCAAATTGGCCCGTACACTATTTTAACAAAAAAAGGACAAATTTTTTTTTTTCTAAAATCCACCCCAACATTAGACAAAAATAAATATTTAATTTTCTTTTGTCATAATTCTATGAAGGCAAATATTAATATGCTGCTTAACTTCTGTGAATACTGTCTTGCTAAAAGCATTACAAACTTATGCAAGTACTTTTGGCATTAGAAAATTTACCCTTTGCTTTATTCAAAAATGAGTGTTGCCCAGTGATTAAACATTGATGAAATACTCCACACTTATAAGGGAAAACCTAGACATTTAAAGAATTTGTGATGAAGGTTGTTTCTTCATACAAAATAGATTTGAGGACTGAAATGAAATTCGCATGCTTATTTTAGTAGTTTAGTGAAGGTGGTCATTTTTGACCCAAAGGGCAGAATGGTGTATACATTTTAAGACACAGGAGGGTTAATATTCTTTGAATACAAAATCCATACTTAACCTCTGCTTACTATTTGACATTAAGTACATCTTACTAAAAATCTATTTTACGTGCTACAAATACAAAGCTTGTGAGGTGTAAACATGGTGATGTTCAAAAAAACCAACTTTGTCTTTTGCTTCATCTGGAGTCAGATCACACAAAGGTAGGAATTAATTATGAATGGTGTGATTGTTAAAGGGCATATGATAAGCTTCTTTCAAATTCTGAACTGAATACTAGATATTCAGTGACCCGTTTTGCAGCATTATCTTACTTTGGTGTAGACAGAGAACAAAAACCTGACTCTGTATGCACAGATCATTTGATATGGTCAACAGCGCTTCTACACTGCTGAACCTTTCCTTCACCCGTACTCGACTCAACTTCATGTTCAGATTGTAATTATCTCCCTGCTGGGTAGTGGTTAATCTTTGTGTTCTGGTAGAAGAAATTAGTTGCATTGCCTTTGACATTAGCAGTTTAATATCACAGTTGCTGATGGTCCAGATAATCTAGAATTTAATTCAATTAAATTCAATTCACCTTTATTTGTATAGTGCTTATACAATGTAGATTGTGTCAAAGCTTCACATAAAAGGTCACGGTAAATTGGAAGTGTAGTTCAGTTTTTAGGGTTTAAATTCAGTTCAGTTTAGCTCAGTTCAGTGTGGTTTAAAAATCACTACTGAGAGTCCAAACACTGAAGAGCAAATCCAACGATGCGCAGCTCTACAGATCCCAAACCATGCAAGCCAGTGGCGACAGCGGAGAGGGAAAAAACTTCACTAATTGGCGAAAGAGAAGAAAAAAACCTTGAGAGAAACCAGACTCAGTTGGGCACGACCATTTTAATTTCTCCGCTGGTCAAACATCTTGTGCAGAGCTGCAGTCTCAGTGGCGGAGGCTGGAAGCTGGCCTTAGCGAAGACTCGTCTGTCCCTGGAGCGTCACAGGAATCAGTCTCATGTTCTCCACTCCTCCATGACCACCACAGTAGCTGCTCAGGATACGGCCTGGTCCAGGATATGGAAACCTTGGGATCATCTCGTCGTTGGCCTTGGATCGAATCAGTGACTTTGCATAGTCTAAGAGCCTCGGGAAGAGTTTCCCCAGGTGGAAATGGAGAATAAAGAGAATAATTAGCGTAGCTGATGTTCATAGTGTATATAAACAAGATGCAGAACCTGTGTGGAAGCCCCCTAAGTGGTGCATTGAGTGTATGCTTTACTAAACAGATAGGTCTTTAATCTAGTTTGAATGGGAGAGTGTGTCTGAGCCTCGGACGTTATCAGGAAGGCTATTCCAGAGTTTAGGAGCTATAAATGAGAAGGCTCGACCTCCTTTACTTGACTTAGCTATTCTAGGTACTACCAGAAGCCCTGAGTTTTGAGATCTTAAAGAGCGAGTTGGATTGTAGCGAGACAGAAGATTGGTTAGATAAACAGGAGCTAGATTATTTAAAGCTTTATATGTAAGAAGCAATATTTTAAATTCAATACGAAACTTAACAGGCAGCCAGTGTAAGGAGGATAAAATTGGGGTGATGTGATCAAATTTTCTAGACCTGGTAAGAACTCTAGCAGCTGCATTTTGTACTAATTGAAGTTTGTTAATAGAGGATGCTGGGCAGCCAGCAAACAGTGCATTAAAGTAGTCCAGCCTAGAAGTCATAAAAGCATGGACTAGCTTTTCTGCATCTGAGATGGATAGCATACTTCGTAACTTAGCAATATTCTCAGATGAAAGAAGGCAGTTTTTGTGACATGGGATATATGATTTTTAAAAGTTAAATTGCTGTCTAATATGACACCCAGATCTTTTATAGTAGAGCTAATGCTAACTTTGTATCCCTGTAATTGTAGGTCGAGTTGTGAGATCTGCTGTGTACAGGATTTAGGCCCAATAAGTAATAATTCTGTTTTGTCTGAGTTTAAGAGAAGATAATTGTTGGTCATCGAGTCTTTAACATCTTTAATACACTCAGTTAGCTTGGACAGTTTAGACATCTCATCAGGTTTAGTTGAAATATATAATTGAGTATCATCTGCATAGCAGTGAAAGCTGATCCCATTTCTTCTAATAATGTCTCTTGGGGGTAGCATGTATATTGTAAACAGGGCCTAAACCTGATCCTTGAGGCACCCTGTATTTTACTGGGCTGACTTGTGAAGGTTGTCCATTAATATTCACATACTGGTACCGGTCAGCTAAGTATGACTTAAACCATTGTAAAGCTTGTCCCTGGACACCTGTAGACTTTAAGTGATTTATGAGGATACCGTGGTCAATGGTGTCAACTGCGCACTAAGATAGAGTAAAACTAGTAGCGAGATACACCCTTGGTCAGCAGTAAATCGTTGATTATTTTCACTAATGCAGTTTCTGTACTGTGATGAACTCTGAAACCTGAATGAAACACTTCAAAAACATTGTTCGTCTGCAAAAAGGAGCATAATTGAGCAGAAACAACTTTTTTCAGCATTTTAGACTTAAACGGAAGGTTTGAAATAGGCCTATAATTAGCTAAGTTGCTGGGGTCCAGTTTTGGTTTCTTTGTAATAGGCCTAATACAGCTAACTTGTAAGGATTTGGAACATGGCCTAAAGATAAAGAAGAGTTGATAACGTTAAGAAGAGGTTCTCCTATAACAGGTAGAAATACTTTCAGTAATTTTGTTGGAATTGGATCCAACATACACGTAGCTGGTTTGGAACTATTTATAATTTTAGCTAGCTCTTCCTGTTCTATGATTTTGAAGCACTGTAGGTTATTTTGATTCGGTGGGATGTTAACTGGATGTGAAGTATAAGGTGGTGCAGAAAGGTTAATATCTCCTATTTTCTGTCCAAAGCCTTTTAATCACTGTATCAAAAGTAATTTTATCACTGAAAAATTCATGAAGTCATCACTACTAATTTGCGGTGGAACGTTTTGTTCCAAAGATGACCGATTATTTGTTAATTTAGCGATGGTGGTTAAATAAGAATCTAAGAATGTTATGAATATTTTCTATCAGTTTGCGAAGGTGCCCAGCCCTGGCAGATTTTAGAGCCCTCCTATAGCTGGACATACTGTCTTTGTACGCAATTCTTAAAACTTCTAAATTAGTTTTTTTCCATTTTCGTTCCAGGGCACGGGTTGCTGTTTTGAGAGCGCGGGTATGACTATTATACCATGGTGTAGTCTTATTCTCTCTAGCCTTTTTTAGTTTGATGGGTGCCACAGTATTTAGAGTGCTAGTAAAGATGGCATCCATACTGCTGGTTACTACATCAAAGTCATTTGCGTTTGCGGGTGCATTTCGAAATAGAGAAAGATCATGTAGGATATTTATAAATTCATCTTTGGTGGATGGAACAATAGTTTCTACTAGGGTGATATATCGGAAAGGATCTGCTAATTTCAGGTAAACACAACTTATATAGTAAGAGGTAGTGGTCTGTAATATCATCAGTTTGTGGTATAATGTCTACATCAATGACCTCAATTCCATAAGACAGAATTAGATCTAGTGTATGCTTTAAGCAATGGGTTGGACCAATAACGTTTTGCTTTATCCCTAGTGAATGTAGTAAGTCCATAAACGCGAGCCCTAATGTGTCGTTAGCATCATCTATGTGGATGTTAAAGTCTCCTACAATTACGATTTTATCAGTTTTAACTAGTCAGAGATAAAAGTCAGAGATAAAATCAGAAAACTCTTTTAGAAAATTGACATAGGGTCCTGGGGGTCTATATATGGTGATTAGAGCGAGAGATAACATAGGTTTTTGCATAGTGTCCGGAAGCATAACATGAAGCTTTAATACTTCAAGGAGGTAAATATAAGTCAGTTTCTCTGATTAACATTAAGAATATCACTAAAGATTGACGCACACTCCACCACCACGACCAGTTTGACGAGCCTCATGTTTATATAGGAATCCTGGAGGAGTTGCTTCATTTAAACTAATAAAGTCATTTTGTTTTCAGCCAGGTTTCAGTGAGACAAAGTGCATTAAGATTGTTATCTGTTATTATTTCATTTATGAAAAGTGCTTTAGGTGCTAGTGACCTGATGTTTAGGAGACCAAGCTTTATGCAATTTTTATTTTCACTTTTTAGTGGTTTTACTTGTTTAATTCTTAATAGATTATTTCTGGAGCACACAGTATGTTGTTTTTTGATCTAATAATATGAGGAACAGTCTCTATGGGGTTAGCCAGATATGCATTACTGATATTTATGTGGGACGAATAGGAGTCTGTATGGCTAAATTGTGAATTGTGTGAATTTTTACTTACTAGTCAGACAGAGTGAAGTATTCTGGAGATGTTGTCCGACAGGAGTTAAGCTCCAGCTCGACTGAGGTGCAGCCTGTCAGTGTGGAAAAGCCTAGGACACTCCCAGAAAAGATTCCAGTTATTAGCAAAGAGCAATTTCTGTTCTTCACACCATGTTAATAGCCCTTCATTCAGAGCAAAAAGTCTACTGAACCTTTCATTTCCTCTGCGGTAGGTAGGAAGCGGTCCAGAAACGATAATCTGCGTGGCGAGCGAGGTGCGTCGAACCGTCTCGATCAGGCTCCTGAAGTCCTTCTTCAGGATCTCTGTCTGCCGGAGTCCGGTGTCGTTTCGTCCCACATGGAGGACGACGGCACCGAGGCTCTCAGCAGCACTCAAGGATAGTAGGTATCTGTGCAGAAATATTCTTAACTCGGGCACCAGGGAAGCAGAAAGTGTGTACTTGTTACCTTTGGAGGAAGCGAAGCGGACGTGGCGCATGAATTGAGTCGCCGATTATGGCCACATAGCGACCCGTCTTCGCGGAGAGGGGCGAATCGGTTCTCCGTGGGGATCTTAAACACCGGAGGAGGAAGACATTCTGCCCCGGGACCCGGCAAGCACCTTACGAGGCTGCACCAGGGGCCGTGGTAGCCGGGTGTCGGCGTGAATGACGCCTGGGCGAACCGTGTCCTCGGTGCGCTGGGGCCTGGACAGAGAAACACGCAGGGTTGAGGAAGAAGGAGAATTGTTATTGTATTGTACACGTACCTCAGACGGGCGAATAACGGGTTCGAGCAAAACCCGGAGCCACACTCGCTTCATCTTGACGGAGCGAATCTGGGACTCCACTGCTTCAAGCTCCAGCTCCAGCGCCTCCATCGAGTGCTCTCTTCCTGCACTCAAGGAACAGACACGCAAGCGACATTGTACAAGGTGAAGAGCAAAGCCAGTAAGTGAGAAAATAAGTGAATGAAGAGGGGTCGTAGCTTTAGCTGACCAGCGTGCTAGCAGGCTAAAGCTACAAACACAGGCAGATGCTCGAGAGACAGAACGTTTGAAAGTAGATTTGATTGTAATTTACTGAACATAAACCAAACGTGGCTAGGAAGAAATCAAATTCTAAATCATTTAGACTTTGAAGGATTTCTTTACCCAGAAATTATATTTTTTGTCATTAATTCCCCAAACCCATAGAAAATGTTATTTTTCTTTGAAAATCAAATGATAAACAATGATACAAATATTTATTTTACAACCCACCATTAGAAAAGTTTTCCAGTTTCCTTTCCTGTCATTAAGACCTGCAACACATTCCAAAAAAGTTGGGACAGGAGCAGTTTAGGGCTAGTAATCAGGTAAACTGATTAAATAATGATGTGATTTGAAACACTTGATGTTAACAGGTGATTGTAATTCTGATTTGGTACAAAAGCAACATCACGCCATTGTACTTTTGGACCTCAGAAATTGGCAAAAATCTCATATCAGCTCTTTTTGAGGAACTAAATGAGCTGTTTTAGAGTTACTGATTGGCATACAATATATTTATATCTGCTAAGTAGTCAGGATAATGGAGGTATACTTTATTCATTAAATATAACTGTCATCAATAATAATAATAATGACGATGATGATTTGGTACAATAGCAGCATCCATGAAAGTTGTAGTTGTATGTTGTATGTTGTATGAAAGTTGTATGTGAGAAAATTATTGAAATGTTTAAAAACAATGTTCCTCAAAAAAAGATAGGAAAACATTTGGATATTTCACATTTAACACTGCATAACATGATTGAAAGATTCAAGGAATCTGGAGGAATTTCAGTCCATAAAGGACAAGGGCGCAAGCCTAAGCTGAACTATCATGATCTCTGATCACTAAGGTGACATTGCATCATGAATCGACATTTATTTATTAGTGATATTAGCACATGACCTCAGGACTACTTTGTCAAGTACGAAAAAATGTAGTTACATCCACAAATGCCAGGTAAAACTGTACTGTGCCAAAAGGAAGTCCTATGTTAACAGTGTCCATAAGCGCCGTTGACTTCTCTGGGCTTTGAGGCATCTGGGATGGACCGTCACGTGTACTGTGGTCAGATGAATTTGTATTTCAGGGTTTTGGGGGGTGGACACCATGGGTTTCGGTCCAAGTAAGAAAAGAATCACCAGACTATTACCAGCAACACGTTCAAAAGTCAGGGTCTGTCATGGTACAGTATGTAGTTGTGTCAGTACCCTTGGCAAAGGTAACTTTGTAATGCACCATTAAAGCTGAAAAGTACACAGAGATTTTGAAGATGCCCAGGGATGCCCATGCATATTTCAAAGTTCTGACTGCGGAGGAAGAGGATACAGGTACTTGACTGGCCTGCCTGCAGTCCCGACTTGTCTCAAATAGAGAATGTGTGGTGCAAAATCCGACAACAAAGACCCTGAACTGTTGCCCCCTTAGAACGTGTCTGCAGGAAGATCGGGAAAAATAAATTACACCTGAAACTCTTTATCTCTTGGTGTCTTCAGTGCCTAAACAGAAATAGCATGGATCTCATTGAAAATATTTCAAGAGCACCCTAAAATGTGACAGACTCAGCAATTAAGGTTATGGCTATTTAGGCTAATGATATACAAAAGACAAGAAAAACGTGTCAGGGATTAGTTGATTTTAGGTCAGTATTCATTTATTTGCATTACAATATAAATAATTAATGCAAAAAAAAAATATTGATCCACCCAATTCTCCTTTTTCTTTCAGTATTTCATAAATATTATCATAGCCTTATACTAATCAATGTAGCATCATCTGGAGGTTTTATTCGCAAGTGAATGGAACAGAAAGTGGACACATCTCACTGCCTGCAATGATGATTATGTGCAGCAGGGAGCACCCTATTCTTTGCCTACTACTTATGTTGGGAACTATGTAGCTGGGCTATGCTCTGTTTCTTATCAAGAGAATGGTTAACCAAAAGTTAATAATGCTTTGTCATCTGTTCTATCTAACTATGTTATCTCCTTGTTTCTTTACATCCCATTACTGCATGCTAAAGTCAGTAAGGTAATCTCGGATCTCAGTGCTGATCTTCTACTTTGTGGGGTCCTACCTGTTCATCGACATTGTGTGAGCCTTCATGTCATACAAAATCACCTACAACCATGGCTTGACTGTCACTAGTAGTTTTGTTGTTGGGAAAATATATTTTATATGCTTAAATTTGACTTTGGCATGATAAAATAACTTGATTTAAATTTTGTGTCATGTCCACATTTCTTTTTTTGGGTTGTATGTATTTATTTTATAACTCATTATTATCCACTCATGAACTCCTGTTTAAACTATTCATTATAATGTACACAGAACAGTTTTCTATTGTTTTTCAATGTAAACAGGAACTTGACAGATGTACCTAACCATTACATTTAAACATAGGAGATCATGAGTTTTTAACAATGAGTTAATAACAATTTGCCCCTCCAAGTAAAGTCATGACATAAATTAGAAATTAACAACTCACAAGTCTATGTTGATCAAGTTGCACTGTTAATGAATATTCTTTTGCATAGAGTGGGTTAAATTTCGCTTAAAGAGCCAGTATTTTGCATTACAAAAGGTCATATTTGGTTTTGGGGGTCTCCAACAACAGGCTAATATGCATGCAAAGTCAAAAACTTTCATTATCGTATATGCATTTATTTTTACCTAATTATCACAATGACTCCCATATAAGTAGTCCAGTGATTCATTTGTTCCAAACTCCTCCTTAGTGTCACACTAATCTACACTGATTGGTCTGATGACCCAGACTGTTGTAATTGGTTTACTGCGATTAATCTTAACAATAACCCCAAGTAATAACAATGACACACATTCAGTATTAATCCACACGGTGACAAAAGTTCAACTATTTTAAAAATTGACTGCACAACGCATGTGTAGGAACTGCTGATGGTGGCCATAGCAACGACAAACAGCAGGGGATCACGCACTGAGAAACGCATTTAAATCGGTAAAAGAAGAAGAACGTGTCACATTTTCCACATGGTTTTGGACACGATATGTCAATGCTTCCATAAAGACTTAACCTGAGAGATGAATTACAAGCATTGATCTATAATAAACAAGCTGTGCGGAGTGATTACAAGTTACAACACACAATTAAACACATATTTTGCAAACTACAGAAAACAAGATAACCTTTTTAATTACACAGATTGTGACCCGGAGGAAGAAGAATCTAGTCCATATAAACTGTGTAACAGTTACTGACAAAGTACTATACATTACTAGTCTTTGCTGATCCTTCCTTTAATAGGATATGGTCTGCAAATGTATCAATCATCAGAAAAATGACAGAAAGAAACAGAGTTGGCTATGGTGTTGTTGTGAAAATTAACTGTATCTCTTTATTTCCCACAGCTGCCTCTCTAGCTATCTCTCAGTGATTGCAATCTTTGTGTCATGATCAATCCCAGGGGAAAGGCAGGTTCACGTTTTACCAGATCCAACACTTTATGTTTGGTTATGGCTTGAATAGACGTCGATACAAGCAGGCAAAAGATCCAAACACAAGACAAATTATTTATTCAACTCTGAGTCAACTGTTTCATTTGAGAATCAATAGTTTGACGTTCCCTTCAAACACTACCGCACTTTGCTAGTATTTGAAGGAAAGGGCATGATCACGTTTTACTGGATCCCACACTTCATATTTGGTGATGTCGCGTATCGACAATCATTTAGTCGACTCTGAGTTGACTTTTTCATTTGAGAATCAATTATTTTAAACATAGTGCACTTTCAGATTTAAACATCAGCTGGGTGTTTTCATTCACTTAGAGCTGTGTTACACACTGCATAAAAAGTCATTTTCAAAAAACATAATAGGGGCTCTTTAAACACAATAATTAATTAAATAACATGAACTAACACAGTAACTAACGTAGTTGTTATTCACACGTGACATGTGTAGTTAAAGTTAGTTCTTGATTAGTGCATGCCTTAGGGTCATTATAAAGTAATAATTATTTTACACATTTAAACATCATTATTCATGTAATGTTATTGTAAAGGTTACCCTTATTAACAAAGGAAATCTTTTGTTGTTTTTAGTTGATTTTTTAGTGACTGCTGCTTTCATAAGAGACTTTAAGGTAGACTTATAAATATATTTTGCCATCTGATGGAAGAACATGTAACATGAACTGACAATCCCCCAAACATAAACTGTTTTGTTACACCACATAATTTTATTAAATCCTTTAATAGTACACCACAATGGCTCACAGCATAAAGGTTGCTAGTTCAAGTCCAAAGTAATTGGACAACCGTCGTGTGTAAGCGCATGTGAATGGGAGAGTGTGTGTATTTCCCAGCACTGGGACTTCATCCGCTAGTACACTCAGTGCTGAGAACACTCACAAGCTCTCCTAGTAATATTCGGATAATTACAATCTAAACACGCTAACCAAATTATTCAAAGAACAGTGGTTTTGGTATAGCATTTCAATAAAATTTTCTGCTTCATCAGAATGACCAATCAACCAATCAATCTTTTAATTCTATCTACATATTTCAGTTTCAAACTGACTCAAATCAGTGCTTTTTTTCCTAGCCCCCTCCTTCCCAGATCCACCTTTGCAGATATGCTGTTTAAACGTATTTCTAAGCATTGACATGATTTAAACATTGCTACTTACACTCTTACATTTTTTAAATAGTTAAAACAGTTGGCACTGTTATCTCAGGTTTTCTGTGTGATCCAAAGCATCTAAGAGTAGCTGGGTCCGATTGTGACTTTAGAATTGTTGTTTTTATGGTGAACTATCTGATTGATATGTTGATCTATACTTTGTCTTCATTAACATAATGAAATCATATTCAAAGGGCCTATTACCATCCGAGGTGGATGAAAATAATAATGTGGTTCTCTTCCTTGCCTTGCTCATCTTCATTGACCAGAACATTGTCATGTCCGTTACCAATGCCCCAGAGAACCCAGTATCCACATCAGAAAATCAAAACCAATTCCATCTGTTTTGTCTCTCAGTGTTTAAACACTGAAAGTTTGTTTTCATCCTCCTGTGCCATACATTTTCTATTTGCTAGCATTTCATAGCTTTGCTTTTTCAGATGATCAGTGAGCCATCAGTCACAGTGTCAACTCAGTGTAGGCAGTCATGGGGTGCTAAGAGATGGCGTATGATCTCTTTATGTGTCTGTGCGTGTGCTTCAGAGTGCTAAAGGAAATGGCATACCACTGAGACCTGATGCTCTCTGGTTTATCAACATCCCAATGCCAGTGCTGGTTTTTACTATGGATGCATGTGGCTTTCCCACACTTCACTCTGCATGTGAGTCAGCTGGCGCGGGTGGAAAAGTGAGTGTAAGGGAACATCTATGAGATGTGATAGCAAACACCTACAATTCTACAAAACACAATATTCAAAGATTATGTTAAAACATGCATGATGCACATGTCTAGAGAGTGACACATCATGTGTGAGTAACAAGTCTTTTAAAAACATGTCCTTATTGTCAGCATGAATGAGGCATGATGAGTCAATGAAAAATTCTTGGTTGGTTTGTCCATGTTTTTGTTGCCTGCAACAACACCTGTTCTTTACAGCTACTTCTTGTACATCTCTCCTACATCTATTGATGGAAACCAGATGTGTGACCGAATTGCCCTTCTGCTGAAAGAACAATTGAGACCTTTTGATTTGTGAGTTTTGCTTAATCCTGTTCTGAGAACCAAAAATATTCAAAAGTTTCTGAGATACAAGAGTTTCTTGATTATCTTATTATTTTTACTGTACAATTGCTTTTAACAAACACTTAACTAACAAAAACAAAAACTACTAATTTACTGCTAATTAATAGTTGGTAGTTGGTTTTATTTTTGTTTGGGGGTTTTGGATAGAATTAGCAATGTGGAATAAGATCATATTTTTATTTACTAATAAACAGCAAATTTCTTTATAAGGCAGGTAATAAACCAGTAGCTAATAGTGGGAATAGATACTTTACTAAAGTCTTTCCAATAATAAGAATTGTAATACTATAATATAATAAGATATAATACGACAGCCAATGAAGACCATGGGCTGGAATTATGCAAATTTGTGCCTGGTTTGCAAAGGAAGCAAATCTGGAACTATTGACGACTCATTTCATTCAGTTTGGAATAATTTCTTTCATTTGGGTATTGATAACTCGATTTATCATCCAATGTGACACTTTGCAGGCATTTCACATTCATAAACAACTATATTACACTCTACATACAGTACAATAATTTCCATAATAGGAGCATTTAAGAAAGTAAAACACTGTTATCTTAGATTGTGTTGTTGGCTAATATGAAATTATGCAAATCTGTCTCTAACACTAACCTCAATCTCTGTTCCCAGGATGTCAAATCCACCTACTCCCTACATCCACAGAGTGCCACATAGGATAATGTGTTGTTTCATAGGCCTATAGATTCTTCAACTCATCATCCTGTGTGCATTTGCCATTTACTCTCTGCCATACATGAAGATGATCTTCTCTTTTCTCATTATCATGCTCATTCCAGTTAGGTATGCCATGGTGTTTATAGTTCAAGAACCATCACTACATTTCCAATGTTTACTGCATATTTGATTTAGACTCTATTTACTGCATGTGAACCAAGCCATTTGGTTACATTTTATTTTGACGGTCTCTTTTTGACATTCTGTTGTTAAAAAGTATTTTTGAAACTGCATGTCAACTAGTGGCATTAAGAGAATTAGTATTTAGTCTGCTTAAACTTGCTAACACTAATTGCTAAATGCACCACCCAAGACACTCTTAAATAAAGGCTGATAGTACATTTGGTATAGTATTTTTGTTATAGAAAATAAGGTTTTCTATCTCTGATATGTGCCTTCAATATTCTATAATTTATACTTTCTTATGCTGGTTCTTGGCAATTTTTATTTATTTAGTGTAATCATAAACTCTTATTTTTCTTCCCAGGAATCTCAAGTGTCTCTTTGTTCAATGACAGCATGCAGCTGGCACTGGCATATGTGCTGAGCAATATTATTATTTTATTTTGCTATCTTCTGCACACAGAAATATTTGATCAAACAATACAGCAGATCAGAAACATTTCAAACATATTCTCAATTTACCTCCTGCTAGCATGTTTCAGGTTTTAAAATACTATAATACTTTATAAAAACATAATGCTATTATATAATTCTTAAAATAATCACATTTTATATTTAAATCAAACTGTCCTATTTATATGACTGTGCATATTTAAATATTTATTACAACATAAATTCAACATGTCTGATGAAAATATTTTGATAGATTAGCTTCTGAAATATTAACCATTAGTGTCTATTGCATTCAAAAAATATATACTGCTCTCAAAAGTGCATCAATGTAGGGAAGATGATGAAGAATGTTGTTGTTGTGACATTAAAAACTATATTTATTGTTTCATAAATAACTAATGGAGCACAGGGTTACTATTCCTGCAATAAAGATAATCAAAGTGTATCTTTTACAAATAAATCTCTTACAAAATAAAATGCATCCAGACATAGCCGCAGGAACATATTTAGTGGTTCTCAAAAATCTAACCCTGACACATATTCCTAAGGAGCCATTTTTTTTTTACTTTTGCTTATATGAATTAGCATGTTTGCAGCATAAACAAGCTGTTTTGACCATGAACTGGGATGTTTTTTAGCATGTTGGTAGCGCTGCAGATTGTTGGTAAACACACACCTTCACCTGAACTACAATTCTGTCACTTAGTGAACTACAATACCATCAATCACTTTGTACACACGCCTGTTGCAGTGTTCTGTTGATTACAACAACACACACACAGCTGGGGACTGTAAATAGTCCTAGGACTAATTACTTGGTCTTATATACAGCACAGACACACACATCAGAGCTGAGCCTTGTTTATCTGTTTTAGTGAGCATTAGGATGTGTTTTCTTTGCCTTGCCTTGCCTAGCCGCCTTTGACCTTTGTTTTGTTCATTTGTTTAGGTAGTTTGCCGCCTGGACCGATCTCTTTGCCTGTGACCCGACTACTTTGTTTGCCGTACCTGTATGTAACCGGACTGCTCCTTTGTCTGACCATTGCCTGCCTGACTATTCCTTAACAAAACCTGCACGTGGATCTTCACTCCGTTGTCCAGCATCCCTTCACATAACACTTCTATACTGTCAGCATTTCTTTGCTGCTTCTACTTTTTTCCTGCTTGTCTGCTTGGACTGATTATTTCATTTTTTACCCTCTTGTCTATTTCTTCAACCCTACTCTTGAATTCCACTTTGTATTTGTTTTTTGTTTTTTTATAAAATGACTCATGTGGATTCAAATCCAGCTTGCACCTCACTTTGCCTACAATAAATCCAATGTAACTTCTAAAGTCTGTAAACTTCTAAACTTTGTAAAGTCTGCTGAGCAATGTAGTGGCTTCAGAACAGCTAGCACTAAAAACCCAGCAGTAAGCCTGCTTTTGCTACTGTATTTCAGGGGATCAGACTGCTGTATATGAGCTCTATGTGAAGTTGCAAATGAGCTGATGTGGAGGAATTATTTGAACACGTGTGGCCAGGTGACATCGCCCTGAATGATTTTTTTTTTCAGCTTGGTTTAGCTAAAATATAAACAGTTTAATACCAACACATACCCCGCACTGGTCTCTAGGGCATTATATTGACTTTGCTTGTCTTTGTTTGGTTCTTCATGTTGTATGGGTCTTACAGATGAGGGTTCCTGCAGTCCCACATTGCCTGCTACATCAGAGGCTTATCACACTATGCCAGCCATGCCAGAGCCTGCTCACTTCATGTCTGCCACTCCAGGGCCTGCTCATATCATGTCCCACCCCAAGGTCTGTTCACATACCTGTCAGTCCAGAGTCTCTGCACAAGATGGCTCCCAGCCAAAAGCCTCTTCTTAGAGGGTCAATTTAGCTCAGTTCAACCAATAGCCACACAGCACAAGGAATAAATAATATTACGTCACTCATTACAATCAGTTCCAACCAATAGCAACACTACACAAGGAATACCTAATGTCACATCACTCATTACAATCAGTTGCCAACCAATACAACACAAATTAGGACACAAAGAAAATATAAGTAATCCACTCATACCATTAATTTGTTAGGCGGATACTGGCGCAGAATTTCCTGTCCGGGGGGTCCGGGGGGTAGGCTCCCCTCCTGCCTTCATCCTCGGTAGTTATATCTGGAGCTACATGCTTCTGATTCAAGCTACGGATTCTATGTTTTGTTAAATAATACTTTGTTAAATAATACTCTTGTCAAATAAGCGTATTTCAATATCTTTCTGGTCTTTCTAGGAGTACTAACTCAGAGCTTATAATGTCACAAGCACCATATAAGTTCCCTGTAAATATTTTGGGCATGTTGGATGGCTATTGGACACAGGTTGGGCCACAACTTACATTGTCCACTCACTTTGCTGCTGCCGAGCCCTTACCCTCAACATTGAGCCACTACGTTTTCACTCTCAAGCAACACTTTGTCCTCTATTACAAGCATGATGAGCTCTACAGACCTCTCCCTTGATAGCACCTGTACACTATCTATTCTATTTCTATTTGATAGAACACAAATGGAAGATGTCTTTATTAGAGTATTGTTTTGATGTTATTATCTGGTGTCTATTTATCTACATCTATTTACAGTAAAATGTTTCATTCAGCAGACAATTTAAGATTGAGACTTTTGAACACAGCTTATGTTTTCCAGAGGAAGCAATCTTTAATCAAGTGGTCCTCAATACCATGCAAGTAGTCTCAGGCTATGCCAATGCCCCCATCAAGATACTCTGACCTGCTGAAGTGACACTGTCTGCACCACCATGGTGAGCTTTGCCGTAGATTCCTGTCTTGTCAGCTCCACTTTGGCTACTAGTCCTGCGAGCTTCATCCAGGTCACATGCACAACCAGCTCTAACTTGGCTGCGGGGACTGTCTCACTACTCCTGTACCGTGATTGATAATGATTCAACATACTGGTTGAAGCAACTTGCACTATGTCTAGGCCAAAAACTTGAGTTGAAGTCAGAAATATGGTTAAAAAGGGGGTATTTATGCAATAGAAAAAAAGCTGCAAATAAATGGGTTTAGCATATTAAAAATAATACAGAATGAAATCAAGTTATCAAATTTGATTCATTTTTCATTACTGTATAATTTAAATAAAGTCTACTATTTTGGTTTGTTTAACATTAACATTAAAGGCTTCACTTTAAGACTGAATGTACAGGTTTATAATAGCCCAGTTCACACAGTGATTCCAGTAAATATCTGAAAAATTTCTGTAACAACTTTACCGGTAAATTAAAAAAAGTGCTGTTCACACAGGCAAGGACGTTCTGAAATTTTTTGGCAAGAGACCATTCACACATACATTCAAAATACTGTTAAATTCTGACACCATTATTTAGAATTCTGATACTATTAGAGAAATGACCTCTAAACAGCCCATGCTGTTTTTGTAAACATAAAAAGGGTCAGGTTTTTTGTTGATAGTTCTACTTTTATGTAAAGCTTTAACATTCATGCAGATGCTTTTGTCCCAGAGACTATCCACAGATATAAATTAGCTTTGTTTACACATTTGAACTACATTACACATTCTGTTAATAGATATTGTTAACAACTTCAGTGAAAACTTATGGAGAAACATTTTCACTTTCAGCAGAAGACAGTGCAATTCCCTGTAGTGGTGGGCACAATTAAAACAAATGTCAAATTCTGTTTTACGGTGGCGATTTTAGGATTTTCATTTTAGAGAAACTCAGCTCCTAATGGGGTAAACAAAGAATTGTGTAATTATATATATACACACATTTTTAAGAAAGAATTTTAATTGAATACACAAAAATGTTTGACTAATATGGCAGAGTTGTAGCAGTATTCCACTGTATTGTATAGACAGGCATAGCCATTTGAGATCTGATTGAGCCAAATAGGCTCAACACACCTGTTTACTGTAGTACAAATCACTTTCTATTTTCAAGTATTTGTTTTTTCCACGTATTAAATTATTAAACTGCTACTTGTGTGGACAGATATGTTTCTGGCATATATGGGACATATATGTTTCTGGCAAATATGTGGACTGGCATATATGTTTCTGACATAAATGGAACATATATGTGCTATACATGTAGGGGACATGTATGTTTTGGCATATATGGGACACGTATGTTTCTTACAAATATGGGACAATAATGTTTTCTGGCATATATGTGGACATATATGTGTTTTTACATATATGGACATATATGTTTCTGACATATATGGAGCATTTATGTGCTATACATGTAGGGTACATATATGTTTCTGGCATATATGTGGATATATGTGTTTTATATATATATACATATATGTTACTGGCATATAAGGGACATATGTGTTATACGTTTGTTTCTTACATATATGGGACAATAATGTTTCTGGCATATATGTGGACATATGTTTTCTGGAATATGTGGACATATATGTGTCTGGCAAATATGTGGACTGGACAAATGTGTTTCTGACATTAATGGGACATATATGTTTCTGGCACATATGTGGGCATATTTGTTTCTGACATATATGTGCTATACGTGTAGGGACATATATGTTTTGGCATATTTGTGGACACATATGTTTCTTACAAATATGGGACAATAATGTTTCTGGCATATATGTGGACATATATGTGTTTTACATATATGGACATATATGTTTCTGACATATATGGAGCATTTATGTGCTATACATGTAGGGTACATATATGTTTCTGGCATATATGTGGATATATGTGTTTTATATATATGGACATATATGTTACTGGCATATAAGGGACATATATGTTTTTGGCATATATGTGGACATATATGTTTCTGACATATATGGGACATATATGTGTTTTACATATATGGACATATATGTTTCTGGCATATATAGGGGTATGTATGTTTCTGATATATGGGACATATATATGCTATACATGTAGGAAACATATATGTTTCTGGCAAATATGGGACATATATGTTTCTGACATATATTGGGCATTTATGTTTCTGGCAAATGTGTGGACATATATGTTTCTGGCATGTATATGGACATATTAGTTTCTGACATATATGTGGGTTTTTTATGTTTCTGACACATTTTGGGCCATGTATTTGTTATACATATATGGGACATGTGTGTGTCTGGCATATATGTGGACATCTATCTTTCAGACATATATAAAACATATATGTTTCTGACATATATGATTCTTACAAATATCTGGAATTAAATGATTCTGAAATATAAGGGACATATATAATTCTAACATTTAGGGGACATATATGTTTCCGGCATGTATGTGGACATATATGTCCCTGAAATATATGGGACATTCATTTCTTATACACATAAAGGTTGTATACCTTTCTGGCATAAATGTGGAAATCGATGTTTCTCACTTACATGGGACACACATTATGTGTTTTATACATAAATGTGCCATATATGTTTCTGACGTATATGGACATCTATGTCTTAAACATGTAGGGGACATATATGTTTCTGGCATATATGTGGACAAATATATTTCTGACATATATGGGACATATATGTTTCTGGCATATATGATTCTTACAAATATCTGGAATTAAATGATTCTGAAATATAAGGGACATATATAATTCTAACATTTAGGGGACATATATGTTTCCGGCATGTATGTGGACATACAGTATATGTCCCTGAAATATATGGGACATTCATTTATTATACACATAAAGGTTGTATACCTTTCTGGCATAAATGTGGAAATCGATGTTTCTCACTTACATGGGACACACATTATGTGTTTTATACATAAATGTGCCATATATATTTCTGGCATGTATGTGGCCATATATGTTTCTGACGTATATGGACATCTATGTCTTAAACATGTAGGGGACATATATGTTTCTGGCATATATGTGGACAAATATGTTTCTGGCATATATGTGGACATATATGTTTCTGCCACATATGTGGACATATATGTGCTATACATGTAGGGGACATATATGTTTCTGACATATATAGACATATATGTTTCAGATATATATGGGAGGACATATTTGTGCTATACATGTTGGGGACATATATGTTTATGGCATATCTTTATTCTGACATATATGGACATATATGCAACATATATGTTTCTGGCATATATGTGGACATAAATGTTTCTGGCATATATGTGGACATATATGTTTCTGGCACATATGTGGACATATATGTTTCTGACATATATGGACATATATGTTTCTGACATATATGGGACATGTGCTATACATGTAGGAGGCATGTATGTTTCTGACATATACAGACATATATGTTTCTGGCACATATGTGGACATAAATGTTTCTGACATTCATGGACATATATGTTTCTGACATATCTGGGACATATATGTTTCTTACTTATATGGGACATATATGTTTCTGACATATATGGACATATATGTTTCTGACATATAAGGGACATATATGTTTCTGACATATATGTTTCTGACATATATGTGGACATATATGTTTCTGACATATATGGGACATATATGTGCTATAGATGTAGGGGACATATATGTTTCTGACATATATGTGGACATATATTTCTGACATATATTGGACATATATGTTTCTGGCATATACATGGACATATATGTTTCTAACATACAAGGGACATAAATGTGCTATACTTGTAGGAGGACATATATGTTTCTGGCATATATTTGGACATATATGTTTCTGACATACATGGGACATATATGTTTCTGGCATATATGTGGACATATATGTTTCTGACATATATGGACATGTTTCTGACATATATGGGGCATATATATGCTATACATCAGTGGTGTAGTCCTAAAAAAAAAAGGTGGTGTACTATTACCCACCCCATCCAAATTTTAAAAGTAGGCAAAGAAACGACGAATGTCAATGTTTCTTTGATTCATTAGCTATATATCTTAGCCTATACTTAGCCTGTACATTTTTATCCATGTATTAAATAAAACTGCCACTTTTTAAATTCATAATGGCATAAATATAAACATATTAAAAACTTAAAGGATAATTTACATATTTCACTATTATTATATAAGTTATAATAAGAAATAATAATTTTTAACTTGATACATCACATGATGTTAGACTCTGATGTCACTCAGATATGAAGTTAAAATGAGTACATTTATTAAATGTTTAATACTGTGCATGAATGTATGATATAGTTAATGCACATGCACTGTGTTTTATTTTCAATGTTAATTGTGAAATAAACAGCAACATTACTGTCAAGAGTTACATTTTCACTGGAGAAAACATCTGTGCTGATGAGGTGAGCACCAAGGAAACAAGTGTTTCTATAGCAAAGAACTGCAAATATGCGGATATTCTAACAATCTATCGATAAACACACACCTTGTGCTCACGGTCTGCACAGCTGTGGTTTGCTGACTAAATGAAAAACAAGTTGAAAATGGAGAAGCAAAATTCTGCCGCCGTTTTATATAAAATTTAAAAGGGACTGAGGCGATCATTTAGTAGTGTACAGTTCATGAGGTAATCGCAAAAGTTTTAGGGGGGCTGAATGGAAATATAGGAGGGCTAAAGCGACGCCCATACTGTTTTATAATTTTACTTGAATGTTTCAATGAGACATCATTCAGCTGATTTGTTGTGATCTTCGAAAAACTCACAAAATGTTCTCACAGTTGCTGCGGTCGTCAGGGGGCAGGGAATGGCGCAAGTTAAACAAAAATGCACCAACTGCAACAAATTAAGATGCGAGTTAAAAAACATTTGGTATAACGTTAAAGGAAACGCGAAAAAAAATTAGGGACATTAAAAAATTTAAAATTTAAAAATACATAAATTAGGGACACTTAATCACCAAAACAAGTGAGTGTACCGAGGGTATGATCCTCAGAAGTCGTAATACCCAAACAGCTCGTGGAAAAAAGTAGGCATACTGAGTATATACGTGAGTATAGCAAGGACTACACCACTGCTATACATGTAGGGGACATATATGTTTATGACATATATGGACATATATGTTTCTGACACATATTTGAACATGTATTTTTCTGACATTTATGGGACATATATATATTTTACATATAGGGGAATATTTTTCTGACATATATGTGGACATATGTGTTTTACATATACATATATGTTTCTGGCATATACGTGGATATATATATATGTTTCTGACATATATGGGGCATATGTGTTATTCATGTAGGGGACATATATGTTTATGACATATGTGTGATATATACAGTGGTGTAGTCCTAAAAAAGGTTGTGTACTATTACCCACCCAAGCCAAATTTTAAATAAAAGTATATAGGGAAAGAAACAACAAAAGTCAGTGTTTATCATTATCAAAATATGTATTTGTTTAACATCAGTTACCTGTAACTATTGACTTTCACAGAAGGAAAAACAAATACAATGGAAGTCAATAATTACAGGTTTACAGCTTTATTCAACTTACCTTCTTTTATGTTCAACTGGTAAAGGTTGAGTAAATGATGACAATTTTCATTTTTTGGGTAAAAAAAATGTTTTACTTTAATACTGTACAAAAAAGTCATGTTTCACGACAGCTATATCAAGTATTGTATGTTGTTAACATAAACTATCAATTTAAAGTAAAAAATAAAAATTAGGAAAACAACAGCAAAGCACACTTCTTCAAACCTAAAAATGTACAGGGTCATTTATTTATTTCACCATCATAATATAAGTCATAATAGGAAATAATTTTTAATATGATACAAAACATAATGTTTCACTCTGATGTCACTCTGATATGCAGTTAAAACAAGTATTCATTGAGTGGTTTTGTCACTGTTTAATTCTGTGCATGAATGTAGGATATAGTAAATTCCATGTGCACTGTACTGTGTTTTTTAGTAAATTTTGAAATAAACATAGCAAATGTTTGTTAAGAGTTGCATTTTCGCAAGGAGGAAACAGCATGATGATGAGGGGGGCACAGAGGAAACCGTAGACAGGGAAACCTGATTGCAATGGGAATGGCGCAAGTCAAACAAAATGCACAAATTGCAACACATTAAGATGCAAGTTAAAAATGGTATACAGTTAAAGGGGATGCGAGTATACGTAAATTAAAGAAGTCTAATCAGCAAAACAAGTGAGCATACCGAGGGTATGCGCAATTATTGATCTTCAGAAGTCAAATACGTAGGCATACAGCATATTCGTGCGTATGGCCCCGACTACACCACTGCTTGCAGGTAAACTCACATCGGTTTATAATAAGCATTTTATTGATGATTTTTTCCACAGTTGGCATTAAGAAGGAACATAGAAACATCCTCTGACTAACAACTAGCAGGTAAAGATGTCTTTAAAATTGTTCAATCGATTTTATTTTCATAAACAGCACGGACGTGTATGTGTCAGAATGTTCTGATTGGTCGGAATAAATGTCACATGTCAACACATTCTAAACATGTACATGCTTATTCCGGCAATAGACTGATTTCACACGGCCACCATTTTGAAAGCGAAATAGAGGCTGCGGTGGGAAGAAACCCGAAAGTATCACCTGGAGTCACACAGGAACATTGTGTAGTTGGCTTTATATCTTATCAGAGAAGAGAAAGTGACAGAAATGTATCATTTCACCACCTTGTGACCCGAAGGTCCGTTTTGAATGTACAGTAAAAATAATAAGGGATATCAGACCTACTTTTCAGCTAAGTTAAGGGAAATGGTACTAGTTAGCTAAGGTTTTCTCTTCCAAACACACGTTTTAGATGCCATTCATCAAACTCAAGTTAATGAACTGATTATTTCACTAAATTAGACTTGTCATGATACTGAATTTCGGCACCCATTCCTTCTGAAGTAAAAAAAAAAAACTGTCAATTTCCCACTAACATTTAAGTGCTGTTGAGCGCATTCTTAAACACCGCTGATTTGCTATAGTATTCACCAGAGCTCAACAGAAATGACTGTAATTGGCAGAGAAGGTCATCAATTCACTGCACTTGACCAATGTTTACTGAGTGCAAACACAGACGAGCGATCCGCTGATGCCTTGACTGATCTTCGTGGCTTTAAAATGCTTTAGTGTATTTGTGTTTGCACTTGGTGAAAAGTGATAAGCTGATGACCTTTATGGCCAATCACAGTCATTTCTGTTGAGTACTGGTGAACAGGAGTGTAGTGGACATTTTAAAAGTGGGGGAGGGGGCAGCTGTATGAAATCCAAAAGTTTTCATTCTTAATGACCTGTTTCTAAGTGATGTTTGATAAACAAATTTCGGGAGGAGCACGCGCAGAAGTTTCAGTATCAAATACGTCATTGACAATTATTCTATTATCCAATCAGTTCTTGACCAAACCCCTATATATACCAAAGCTGTCTTACCTGCAGCATCTTACGACTTTAGCATCCCTCCACCACCCCGTCACCTCACCTCTTAAGCATTACTATCCCGGGGGGAGCGTTCTGGGGCCAGGCTAGATACTTCGCTCGAATCCCTATTCCTCTTTGTTTCCTGATAAGAGGAATGACTCGAGTTTAGGTGTCTTCCCCGAGCTCAGAGCCCTCTCCCCGGACAGCCCCCCCCGTCCACTCTGGTTGCTACGCCCCTGCTGGTGAATACTATAGTAAATCAGCGGTGTTTAAGAATGCGCTCAACAGCGCTTAAATGTTAGTGGAAATAGACGTTTTTTAAATTTCAGCACCGGGACAACACTATTACAGACAACACGAGGGTGTGATACAGAGGGAAGCATCCCGACAGTGTTTAACTGGTGCCATGAACTGAAGACTAGGAGATTATGATTTTCTTTGATGCCTAATATGCTTTTGATTGTATAAATTAAACTTAATTGAATGATATTAAAGTGATGTTTACGCCATATCTGCATTTTTAAATTGTGGCATGTTGTGTTTGTAGTCCACAACATGTTGTTGCAATTTTTACAGTGCTGATCCTATACTTCCAGGTTTCTTCCCACCGCAGCCTCGCTTTTGTTTTTAGGGAAATTACCGGTAATGTTACAATTTCTCTTTCCAGAAAATTGGCGGAACAAATTTACCGGTATTTTTCAAAAGGGCCAGTTCACACATGATCTTTTTTTTAGAAAAATTTCTGGTATTTTTTCTTAAAGGTCTGTATATGTGAAAGGGGCTAATGACAAGCATTTGATTATTTTAATCATAACTGTTTATGCTCATTTAAGACATAATTAGCTGTGTTTAAGATGAAACACACCATTATGAACATGTTTACGTTATTATGTGTCTGCTCAGTATTATGCTCTGTGTCTTTTTATTACTGTGGATCATGTCCGATAGTCATGGACTGTTACAAGGATTGCCTAATACAGAGGTTGCATAGGAAGAACGAAAGATAGGAAGGTGCATAGCTTCCATGAAAAAAAAGGCAACTTGGCCATTTTTACAATCATTTTAAAGCATTTTCATGTTCTACATCACAGTTTTATCAATTGAGAGCAAGGGAGCCCCCTGGTGGTTTGGTGGTTACAGTATTTGTATTACAAAGAAAGTTACTTAGTAAAACAATCAAATAAAGGATGACACATTAATCTCTTGGATGAAGACACTTTTACTCCAGTCCAAATTTCACTTACCTATTACAGACTTTTTTGTTCTCACATAAGTAATGCAATATTTCCACCTAGTGTCATTCTGTGTAACAACAACTAAGTGAACACAACAACATGTGTATTAAAAAAAGTCAGCTCTGTGTAGATAATAAAGATTAAAGATTAGAAAGATAAAAAAAAAAAAAAACAGAAGAGATATGGGAAAATATTTCAACAAGATAATAGCAGGATAAAAAATTTTAATAAGTGAGTATCTTGGTATTGACCGGTATGATCTAGAGTGTAATAGCATATTAACGTGTCTAACATGGATTAGCATGTTGCTAGCATGTTTCTAGCATGAATCAACATGTGGAAAATTCATAGACAACAATTTACCTGAATACAAATTAGATGTATTCATTAATTTGTTTTACAATGACTGTATATGAAAAAAAAATAATAATATTTATTTTTTAAATATTTTCGTTGAACTTCCCCAAACCTCAGTAGCAGTTTATGCAAGCATCTGCATTTGTACTTTTTTATTGTCAATCGTGTTTTGTAGAGCATATTTTAGGAATGGCACATGCTGACAATGATTGCGATTCATCTGAAAGTTGTCTCCTAGCAACATGTGCATAAAAGCCCAGCAGTGGTAAGTGTGAACTCAGAGGAGTCAAGAGGGCTCGTGTTCGGCAGGCTGATGAGGAGCTGTTTACATGTAATCAAAGGCAGCTCTCTTAAGACACAAGCCTCTAGCACAGATGCAATCACCTGTGTTAGCCTGACTAAATAAAGGATTAAAGAAATAACCATGTGCTATCTATTGAGAAAGTCAAGAGATGAACAACTAGCAGGGTCAATTATTTCATTGCAGTTTGGGACTTGAAATATTGTCTTCATTTATGGTTAATTCTTTAACTACTTTTAAATCCTTTGATCATATATCCAAAAATATTTATAATTTTGATCAATTCCTTTTCTTTGTAAAACTAATAATAAACTTACTTTTAAAAAAATTACTAGCTTTCTATTATATATTTTTCATATTATTCCACCTCCTTTTAGGTGTCAAAATCACTGTTTTCACCTTGTTGCACACCCAGAGTTTTATATGTGTTTAATTGTATAAGTTGTAATCACGTATCAATTATAGATCAGTGCTTGTACTGTATCTCTCAGGTTAAATCTTTATGAGGCTTTTCACATATCGCGTCCAAAACTGCATTAAAAACGTGATGCGTGCTTCTTTCTTTACCAATTTAAATGCGTTTCTGAACTCGTGATCCTCTGCTGTTTGCCTTTGCTAAGGCCACCATCAGCTGTTCCTCACACACAGCGTGGTCAATATTCAAAATAGTTCAACTTTTGCCACTGTGTGGATTAATACTGAATGTGTGTCATTGTTATTACTTGGGGTTAGGGTTAAAAGTAGAGTAATATGCTGGTGTTTAACTGCATTGTTTTATTGCATTCCTGCATTGGGCTCTCACATACTTTCCGCATTTCTCTCTGTCTCGTGCTGAACGCAGTCGACCAATCACAATTGACTTGGTCATCGGTCCAATCAGCGCAGATTAGCTTTGCGCTAAGGAGGGGTTTGGCTCAGTGGTGTAGTCCTAAAAAAAGGTGGTGTACTATTACCCAGCCAACCCGCCCATGCTGTTTTATAATTTTACCTGAACGTTTCAGCGAGACATCATTCAGTTAACTCTGAAAAACCCACAAAATTTTCTCACAGCTGCTGTAGTCGTCAGGGGGCGGGGAATGGCGCAAAATATAAACAAAAATGCACCAATTGCAACAAATTAGGATGAGAGTTAAAAACATTTGGTATACAGGTAAAAGGGAAGTCTAATCAGCAAAACAAGTGAGTATAACAAGGGTATACACCATTATTGATCCTCAGAAGTCGTAATACCCAAACAGCTAGTGGAAAAAAGTAGGCATACTGAGTATACGTGCGTATAGCCCCGACTACACCACTGGTTTGGGTACAAATGAATCACTGAACGATTCACATGGGAGTCTGGGATAATTAGGTAAAAATAAGTGCATATTATAAGACAATAAAATAGTTTTTTGACCTTGCACACATATCAGCCTGTTGTTGGAGACCCCCAAAACCAGAACATTACCTTTTATAATGCAAAATAAGAGCTCCTTAAACTAGGAAGAATGTTTGCATTATCAGTAATTTACTGCCATTTTGTCAATATGTAATCATGTAATCAATAAAGAGTAACTATAGTCTGAATATGGATATATTAAAATGTAGTGTAATCTAAATACAGGGATTTGGAAACCAATTGCATGTTTCTTATAATCTTATATCTATTAAGCCAGCACTGCATAAAACATATTGCAAACTTCTAGCTCACTACACTAACAGCTGTGTTCTAATTCAGGCTGAAATTAAAGATGTTATTGTTTATGTATTAATTATCTATTTCTCTGCTCTAATTTCTCAAATTGCAAATTTCAACACATGCAATTCGCCCCAGAGACGTAAAGCTAACTTGCACAGCTATTATGATAAAGCTGTGAAATGAAAGAATGGATTTTTAAAAGCTTACTTCACATCCTAATTGCCCCCCCTAATATGTCATTAATATATTGCACATTTTCAGTCCATTCATTTCTTCTTTCCTGATATTGATAATGGATTCTATTTCTTTTTTTCTCTCTCTCTCTTTGGCCTAAAACTCATGAGTGAAACGAGAACATCAAATGACTCCAATTCTTCTTCATTCTCCTTGTATTAATGGCAAAACAGCCAGTTTTATTGTCTTCGTCAAAGCTGACTGGCGGGAATCAATAATCTTCACATTGGTTTTATTTTTGATAGCACACACACACACACACACACACACACACACACACACACACGCGCACACACACACACACACACACACACACACACACACACACACACACACACACACACACACACACACACAATTTTGTCTGAAATGATGAATGGCTTCATCTTTTTGAATTTTTTTTCATGTACTGGACCAAATTGCACTGTAACATTGTATTTCCAGAATGCAGCTATTATTAAGATCTGCTAAGTGATTACAGACTCTAATCATAAGTAGATGTGCAACAAAATGGAAAGAAAATAGCATGACCTAGATTTTAAACAAGCCATATTTTATTCTGTTCTTCAAATACTGCAGAATATAAACTCTAGTGTAATTCTCTTTTCCCCTCTTTGTGGCTTTTGTGTCATAAGACATAAAGATGTTTGTTAGTTTGTAACATAATCTATTACACATTTCAGGAAATATAATTTGACTACTTTTGGATTACTTTTAGATTAGATTTCTATTCGAATAATATTGTGCTATTTGTATATATATATATATATATATATATATATATATATATATATATATATATATATATATATATATATATATATATATATATATATATATATATTATTAAATTTAATTTAATTTAATTTAATTTAATTTAATACCAACAACAATATCTAAATTGTAGATTTTTAATTGATATTGTTGTGCCATATTATTAAGTGCATTTCAAAATTAATAAAGTTTATTACAGTTTTGATATTGCCTTAAAAATTCCTGCATAATTGTGCCACAAAATAAAAAAGCCATATTTTAGCTTTCTTCAAATGCAGCATAACATAAGATTTTTCTTTTTGCCATTTTTCTTTGTGGCTTTTGCATCTTAAGTCATACAGATTTAACACTGTGGCTCTTTTGGGATCATTTACATAACCGTTTTGCAGGGAAAGGAAAACATGTCATCAGCACACCCCCATCCCTCACACCTTCTCATCTCTGTATGGAAATGAATGCCTTAATCTTCCCCTTTGACATTCAGCAGATAAGGTAATCAATGAAGCATGTTGTCTGTTTTCTCTTTTAGCGCATGTGTGTGTGAATTAAGTGCTAAAAGCCTTGATGAATGAACTCATCTTTTGATTTCCTTTCCATTGAGAGTACTACCACGCATACAACAGATCTCCAGACAGCCAAAATTTATCTGTAAATGCTGTATAAGATGTTCGCTTTTTTAAGACAAGGTAGTTCTTTTGGATATCAGTAAATGTGACTCTAAGGCAAATATTTAAATATTTTACATAGCAGTTCTCCTTCTTTTTTTTTGTGAAAGAAGTGAAAGAATGTGAAATCTATTTAGTATTTTATCATTTTTTAAATACAAGTGTTTGCTTGACATTAAATGTAAAATGTATTCGTTGGCTGTTCATATTTACATATCTAACCATCCTTTTGCACAAATGTTAATTGATTTGTATTGAGGTGTACAAATCTGAAGATGTAGGTTCACCTCAGAATGTAAATTCTGTCACCTTAGCCCCATGTTATTCCAAAAGAAATCCTTGAAACACAAGTAAAGATGTTTTTAATCTTTCTCTTCATCTGAATATTTCTCTATCGCCATTAAAAGTGTCTTCATCCAAATTTGGATGCTTCAAAACTTTGCAATGAGATTTAATACAAGTCTTCTAAGTATACGTACACACTTGCTTTATAACATTAATACATTTAAAGTAGGCTTTACTCCTACAAAAATAAGTTACTTTAAGGTGTATTATAACACTAAAAACAGAATGTATGTTTCCAGTCTACTTTTTTATGTACCTTTCAAAAATATAATTTAAGTGCCTTTCCAGAAGATTGTTAAATTGAGTGTACTTGACCTATACTGACACTTGGCTTATACTGACACATTTAAACATTGATCGGTGTATAGTGTTTGCAACATTCACATTTTGTTCACTGAAGCTCAGCCTTTTTCACTTGAAGCACTGATCAATTTTCCCAATGTTTATATAAGTTAAAGCCTTAATAAATTTGTTCATGATAGAAAGAGATTGCATCTCTTCACAAAACAAACCCCTCGATTCACTTAAAGATCTCTTTACGATATACATGTTTAATGGAGGGAAAGAAATCTCCCAGCATTACTTATAAATACTTTCATTTAGTTTTCTGCAAATTAACAAAAGTTGTAATTGGTGACCCATGAGGGTAGGTAAACATAACAATTTCACATTGGGATGAATTATCCCTCTTGTCCCTGCGCTTTAGCCCTCCTTTTGTCTTGGGTCAAATTGGCCCGTACACTATTTTAACAAAAAAAGGACAAATTTTTTTTTTTTCTAAAATCCACCCCAACATTAGACAAAAATAAATATTTAATTTTCTTTTGTCATAATTCTATGAAGGCAAATATTAATATGCTGCTTAACTTCTGTGAATACTGTCTTGCTAAAAGCATTACAAACTTATGCAAGTACTTTTGGCATTAGAAAATTTACCCTTTGCTTTATTCAAAAATGAGTGTTGCCCAGTGATTAAACATTGATGAAATACTCCACACTTATAAGGGAAAACCTAGACATTTAAAGAATTTGTGATGAAGGTTGTTTCTTCATACAAAATAGATTTGAGGACTGAAATGAAATTCGCATGCTTTATTTTAGTAGTTTAGTGAAGGTGGTCATTTTTGACCCAAAGGCAGAATGGTGTATACATTTTAAGACAACAGGAGGGTTAATATTCTTTGAATACAAAATCCATACTTAACCTCTGCTTACTATTTGACATTAAGTACATCTTACTAAAAATCTATTTTTACGTGCTACAAATACAAAGCTTGTGAGGTGTAACATGGTGATGTTCAAAAAAACCAACTTTGTCTTTTGCTTCATCTGGAGTCAGATCACACAAAGGTAGGAATTAATTATGAATGGTGTGATTGTTAAAGGGCATATGATAAAGCTTCTTTCAAATTCTGAACTGAATACTAGATATTCAGTGACCCGTTTGCAGCATTATCTTACTTTGGTGTAGACAGAGAACAAAAACCTGACTCTGTATGCACAGATCATTTGATATGGTCAACAGCGCTTCTACACTGCTGAACCTTTCCTTCACCCGTACTCGACTCAACTTCATGTTCAGATTGTAATTATCTCCCTGCTGGGTAGTGGTTAATCTTTGTGTTCTGGTAGAAGAAATTAGTTGCATTGCCTTTGACATTAGCAGTTTAATATCACAGTTGCTGATGGTCCAGATAATCTAGAATTTAATTCAATTAAATTCAATTCACCTTTATTTGTATAGTGCTTATACAATGTAGATTGTGTCAAAGCTTCACATAAAAGGTCACGGTAAATTGGAAGTGTAGTTCAGTTTTTAGGGTTTAAATTCAGTTCAGTTTAGCTCAGTTCAGTGTGGTTTAAAAATCACTACTGAGAGTCCAAACACTGAAGAGCAAATCCAACGATGCGCAGCTCTACAGATCCCAAACCATGCAAGCCAGTGGCGACAGCGGAGAGGGAAAAAAACTTCACTAATTGGCGAAAGAGAAGAAAAAAACCTTGAGAGAAACCAGACTCAGTTGGGCACGACCATTTTAATTTCTCCGCTGGTCAAACATCTTGTGCAGAGCTGCAGTCTCAGTGGCGGAGGCTGGAAGCTGGCCTTAGCGAAGACTCGTCTGTCCCTGGAGCGTCACAGGAATCAGTCTCATGTTCTCCACTCCTCCATGACCACCACAGTAGCTGCTCAGGATACGGCCTGGTCCAGGATATGGAAACCTTGGGATCATCTCGTCGTTGGCCTTGGATCGAATCAGTGACTTTGCATAGTCTAAGAGCCTCGGGAAGAGTTTCCCCAGGTGGAAATGGAGAATAAAGAGAATAATTAGCGTAGCTGATGTTCATAGTGTATATAAACAAGATGCAGAACCTGTGTGGAAGCCCCCTAAGTGGTGCATTGAGTGTATGCTTTACTAAACAGATAGGTCTTTAATCTAGTTTGAATTGGGAGAGTGTGTCTGAGCCTCGGACGTTATCAGGAAGGCTATTCCAGAGTTTAGGAGCTATAAATGAGAAGGCTCGACCTCCTTTACTTGACTTAGCTATTCTAGGTACTACCAGAAGCCCTGAGTTTTGAGATCTTAAAGAGCGAGTTGGATTGTAGCGAGACAGAAGATTGGTTAGATAAACAGGAGCTAGATTATTTAAAGCTTTATATGTAAGAAGCAATATTTTAAATTCAATACGAAACTTAACAGGCAGCCAGTGTAAGGAGGATAAAATTGGGGTGATGTGATCAAATTTTCTAGACCTGGTAAGAACTCTAGCAGCTGCATTTTGTACTAATTGAAGTTTGTTAATAGAGGATGCTGGGCAGCCAGCAAACAGTGCATTAAAGTAGTCCAGCCTAGAAGTCATAAAAGCATGGACTAGCTTTTCTGCATCTGAGATGGATAGCATACTTCGTAACTTAGCAATATTTCTCAGATGAAAGAAGGCAGTTTTTGTGACATGGGATATATGATTTTTAAAAGTTAAATTGCTGTCTAATATGACACCCAGATCTTTTATAGTAGAGCTAATGCTAACTTTGTATCCCTGTAATTGTAGGTCGAGTTGTGAGATCTGCTGTGTACAGGATTTAGGCCCAATAAGTAATAATTCTGTTTTGTCTGAGTTTAAGAGAAGATAATTGTTGGTCATCGAGTCTTTAACATCTTTAATACACTCAGTTAGCTTGGACAGTTTAGACATCTCATCAGGTTTAGTTGAAATATATAATTGAGTATCATCTGCATAGCAGTGAAAGCTGATCCCATTTCTTCTAATAATGTCTCTTGGGGGTAGCATGTATATTGTAAACAGGGCCTAAACCTGATCCTTGAGGCACCCTGTATTTTACTGGGCTGACTTGTGAAGGTTGTCCATTAATATTCACATACTGGTACCGGTCAGCTAAGTATGACTTAAACCATTGTAAAGCTTGTCCCTGGACACCTGTAGACTTTAAGTGATTTATGAGGATACCGTGGTCAATGGTGTCAACTGCGCACTAAGATAGAGTAAAACTAGTAGCGAGATACACCCTTGGTCAGCAGTAAATCGTTGATTATTTTCACTAATGCAGTTTCTGTACTGTGATGAACTCTGAAACCTGAATGAAACACTTCAAAAACATTGTTCGTCTGCAAAAAGGAGCATAATTGAGCAGAAACAACTTTTTTCAGCATTTTAGACTTAAACGGAAGGTTTGAAATAGGCCTATAATTAGCTAAGTTGCTGGGGTCCAGTTTTGGTTTCTTTGTAATAGGCCTAATAACAGCTAACTTGTAAGGATTTGGAACATGGCCTAAAGATAAAGAAGAGTTGATAACGTTAAGAAGAGGTTCTCCTATAACAGGTAGAAATACTTTCAGTAATTTTGTTGGAATTGGATCCAACATACACGTAGCTGGTTTGGAACTATTTATAATTTTAGCTAGCTCTTCCTGTTCTATGATTTTGAAGCACTGTAGGTTATTTTGATTCGGTGGGATGTTAACTGGATGTGAAGTATAAGGTGGTGCAGAAAGGTTAATATCTCCTATTTTCTGTCCAAAGCCTTTTAATCACTGTATCAAAAGTAATTTTATCACTGAAAAAATTCATGAAGTCATCACTACTAATTTGCGGTGGAACGTTTTGTTCCAAAGATGACCGATTATTTGTTAATTTAGCGATGGTGTTAAATAAGAATCTAAGAATGTTATGAATATTTTCTATCAGTTTGCGAAGGTGCCCAGCCCTGGCAGATTTTAGAGCCCTCCTATAGCTGGACATACTGTCTTTGTACGCAATTCTTAAAACTTCTAAATTAGTTTTTTTCCATTTTCGTTCCAGGGCACGGGTTGCTGTTTTGAGAGCGCGGGTATGACTATTATACCATGGTGTAGTCTTATTCTCTCTAGCCTTTTTTAGTTTGATGGGTGCCACAGTATTTAGAGTGCTAGTAAAGATGGCATCCATACTGCTGGTTACTACATCAAAGTCATTTGCGTTTGCGGGTGCATTTCGAAATAGAGAAAGATCAGGTAGGATATTTATAAATTCATCTTTGGTGGATGGAACAATAGTTCTACTAGGGTGATATATCGGAAAGGATCTGCTAATTTCAGGTAAACACAACTTATATAGTAAGAGGTAGTGGTCTGTAATATCATCAGTTTGTGGTATAATGTCTACATCAATGACCTCAATTCCATAAGACAGAATTAGATCTAGTGTATGCTTTAAGCAATGGGTTGGACCAATAACGTTTTGCTTTATCCCTAGTGAATGTAGTAAGTCCATAAACGCGAGCCCTAATGTGTCGTTAGCATCATCTATGTGGATGTTAAAGTCTCCTACAATTACGATTTTATCAGTTTTAACTAGTCAGAGATAAAAGTCAGAGATAAAATCAGAAAACTCTTTTAGAAAATTGACATAGGGTCCTGGGGGTCTATATATGGTGATTAGAGCGAGAGATAACATAGGTTTTTGCATAGTGTCCGGAAGCATAACATGAAGCTTTAATACTTCAAAGGAGGTAAATATAAGTCAGTTTCTCTGATTAACATTAAGAATATCACTAAAGATTGACGCAACTCCACCACCACGACCAGTTTGACGAGCCTCATGTTTATATAGGAATCCTGGAGGAGTTGCTTCATTTAAACTAATAAAGTCATTTTGTTTCAGCCAGGTTTCAGTGAGACAAAGTGCATTAAGATTGTTATCTGTTATTATTTCATTTATGAAAAGTGCTTTAGGTGCTAGTGACCTGATGTTTAGGAGACCAAGCTTTATGAAATTTTTATTTTCACTTTTTAGTGGTTTTACTTGTTTAATTCTTAATAGATTATTTCTGGAGCACACAGTATGTTTGTTTTTTGATCTAATAATATGAGGAACAGTCTCTATGGGGTTAGCCAGATATGCATTACTGATATTTATGTGGGACGAATAGGAGTCTGTATGGCTAAATTGTGAATTGTGTGAATTTTTACTTACTAGTCAGACAGAGTGAAGTATTCTGGAGATGTTGTCCGACAGGAGTTAAGCTCCAGCTCGACTGAGGTGCAGCCTGTCAGTGTGGAAAAGCCTAGGACACTCCCAGAAAAGATTCCAGTTATTAGCAAAGAGCAATTTCTGTTCTTCACACCATGTTAATAGCCATTCATTCAGAGCAAAAAGTCTACTGAACCTTTCATTTCCTCTGCGGTAGGTAGGAAGCGGTCCAGAAACGATAATCTGCGTGGCGAGCGAGGTGCGTCGAACCGTCTCGATCAGGCTCCTGAAGTCCTTCTTCAGGATCTCTGTCTGCCGGAGTCCGGTGTCGTTCGTCCCCACATGGAGGACGACGGCACCGAGGCTCTCAGCAGCACTCAAGATAGTAGGTATCTGTGCAGAAATATTCTTAACTCGGGCACCAGGGAAGCAGAAAGTGTGTACTTTGTTACCTTTGGAGGAAGCGAAGCGGACGTGGCGCATGATTGAGTCGCCGATTATGGCCACATAGCGACCCGTCTCGCGGAGAGGGGCGAATCGGTTCTCCGTGGGGATCTTAAACACCGGAGGAGGAGACATTCTGCCCCGGGACCCGGCAAGCACCTTACGAGGCTGCACCCAGGGGCCGTGGTAGCCGGGTGTCGGCGTGAATGACGCCTGGGCGAACCGTGTCCTCGGTGCGCTGGGCCTGGACAGAGAAACACGCAGGGTTGAGGAAGAAGGAGAATTGTTATTGTATTGTACACTTACCTCAGACGGGCGAATAACGGGTTCGAGCAAAACCCGGAGCCACACTCGCTTCATCTTGACGGAGCGAATCTGGGACTCCACTGCTTCAAGCTCCAGCTCCAGCGCCTCCATCGATGCTTCTCCTGCACTCAAGGACAGACACGCAAGCGACATTGTACAAGGTGAAGAGCAAAGCCAGTAAGTGAGAAAATAAGTGAATGAAAGAGGTCGGTAGCTTTAGCTGACCAGCGGTGCTAGCAGGCTAAAGCTACAAACAACAGGCAGATGCTCGAGAGACAGAACGTTTGAAAGTAGATTTGATTGTAATTTACTGAACATAAACCAAACGTGGCTAGGAAGAAAATCAAATTCTAAATCATTTAGACTTTGAAGGATTTCTTTACCCAGAAATTATATTTTTTGTCATTAATTCCCCAAACCCATAGAAAATGTTATTTTTCTTTGAAAATCAAATGATAAACAATGATACAAATATTTATTTTACAACCCACCATTAGAAAAGTTTTCCAGTTTCCTTTCCTGTCATTAAGACCTGCAACACATTCCAAAAAAGTTGGGACAGGAGCAGTTTAGGGCTAGTAATCAGGTAAACTGATTAAATAATGATGTGATTTGAAACACTTGATGTTAACAGGTGATTGTAATTCTGATTTGGTACAAAAGCAACATCACGCCATTGTACTTTTGGACCTCAGAAATTGGCAAAAATCTCATATCAGCTCTTTTTGAGGAACTAAATGAGCTGTTTTAGAGTTACTGATTGGCATACAATATATTTATATACTGCTAAGTAGTCAGGATAATGGAGGTATACTTTATTCATTAAATATAACTGTCATCAATAATAATAATAATGACGATGATGATTTGGTACAATAGCAGCATCCATGAAAGTTGTAGTTGTATGTTGTATGTTGTATGAAAGTTGTATGTGAGAAAATTATTGAAATGTTTAAAAACAATGTTCCTCAAAAAAAGATAGGAAAACATTTGGATATTTCACATTTAACACTGCATAACATGATTGAAAGATTCAAGGAATCTGGAGGAATTTCAGTCCATAAAGGACAAGGGCGCAAGCCTAAGCTGAACTATCATGATCTCTGATCACTAAGGTGACATTGCATCATGAATCGACATTTATTTATTAGTGATATTAGCACATGACCTCAGGACTACTTTGTCAAGTACGAAAAAATGTAGTTACATCCACAAATGCCAGGTAAAACTGTACTGTGCCAAAAGGAAGTCCTATGTTAACAGTGTCCATAAGCGCCGTTGACTTCTCTGGGCTTTGAGGCATCTGGGATGGACCGTCACGTGTACTGTGGTCAGATGAATTTGTATTTCAGGGTTTTGGGGGGTGGACACCATGGGTTTCGGTCCAAGTAAGAAAAGAATCACCAGACTATTACCAGCAACACGTTCAAAAGTCAGGGTCTGTCATGGTACAGTATGTAGTTGTGTCAGTACCCTTGGCAAAGGTAACTTTTGTAATGCACCATTAAAGCTGAAAAGTACACAGAGATTTTGAAGATGCCCAGGGATGCCCATGCATATTTCAAAGTTCTGACTGCGGAGGAAGAGGATACAGGTACTTGACTGGCCTGCCTGCAGTCCCGACTTGTCTCAAATAGAGAATGTGTGGTGCAAAATCCGACAACAAAGACCCTGAACTGTTGCCCACCTTAGAACGTGTCTGCAGGAAGATCGGGAAAAATAAATTACACCTGAAACTCTTTATCTCTTGGTGTCTTCAGTGCCTAAACAGAAATAGCATGGATCTCATTGAAAATATTTCAAGAGCACCCTAAAATGTGACAGACTCAGCAATTAAGGTTATGGCTATTTAGGCTAATGATATACAAAAGACAAGAAAAACGTGTCAGGACGTTAGAAAACTTACCTTTCAAAGATCACCTAACTTCACTGAATAATATTCATGGTACAATAAAAATATCCCAACTGGGTCCGTCATGTTTTGGGCTCCCCTTGAAACACTTCTGTTGTGTTCAGTGGTGTAAAGTAACTAACTAAAAATACTCAAATTACTATAATTTAGTAGTTTTTCTCAGAAATTGTAATTTACTAAGTAGTTTTAAAAATGTGTACTTTTACTTTTCCTCAAGTACATTTTTAGTGCAGTATTAGTACTTTTACTCCACTACTTTCCATCAACCTGCAGTCACTACTTTTTTCTTGTCTATTGAGATTACAAAAATCAGTCTTGTGATTCCTGTCCAATCAAATCACACATAGAAGGTAATTCAACTACTTCAAGACATGTGTGCCTTACATTGCAGCAAACTGTTTGGAAGCATTAAAAGTGTCCAAGAAGATGTTCAAAATATTTACATGCATTGACCCAGAGACAGTTTAGATGCATGTCACTGATGAGAAGATGATGAATATTTACTGTATGATGACCGAAATGGCCTTAAACACCCAGCAGGCACAAGACGTCAATATGCCATCAGATTGACATTGTACCCTAATGTCGTGGGAACGCTGCATTTTGTTTGGAAATAAAAATCGGGTTGACGTCAGAAATCAAAGTCAGGCTGTCCAATGTCCAACCTGTTACAGCTTGATGTTGTGTCGACGTTACCACTATGACGTCTATCAGACATTGAATTTTTGTTGCCATAACTGACGAATAAATGTCAGTATTTGACGTCAATAGGATGTTGGTTTAAGATGTTGGCTCGGCATTGGATTTTGGTTACTTTCTAACAATCTAAAATGGACCAAATATCAACGTCATTTGATGTCGTTATTGGACGTCAAAATAACATTGTCCTTAGGCGCTGGCTAGACATTGAATCACTTGACATCACCTAAATCTAGCCTAATATTAACATCTTATGACATGTGCCTGCTGGGCAATAACTAAATGCACTACAGAATACACACACATCTACAAATTACATGTGTATCTGCTTTTAACAGCGTAATACTCACTACTCACTGGTCTTGAGTTCTTTTAAAAGGGCTACTTTTTACTCCTACTTTGAGTAATATTTACAACAGGTACTTTTACTCTACTCACACTACATTTTTAGGCAAGTAATGGTACTTTTACTTAAGTGTGCTTTTTAAGTACTCTTTCCACCACTGGTTGTGCTCCTTGCTATTTGCATGCATTGTGAGAAAATGCAACACATTTTTGTAAATGTGTTTGCGTTGTGAGGATTTGCAACACATATGCTGTAAAACCAGTGTGGATCTTTTTTTAAATTGTTGGTGTTTTTGTAATTACATGTGATTTCTTAAATTGCAGCACCTTAAGCTCTCTTGGCCATTGTACTATTAAATGAGTTATTTTAGACTTACTTAATGACATACAATATATTTTTATACTGCTAAGTAAGGACAATAAAGGTATACTTTATATAGTTGTCAATAATAATAATGATGATGACAATGATGATCTTTCAGAAAGGCATACACACATGTGCTGCCCTACATCTATGAATAGTCATTTGCCTTTACTTGCACACCTTGACATCAACTTTTTTTTTCTCTTGTGGTGATTTCAAAAGTACTATTATCAGCCCTACATCATCCTTATTACTTTTTAACCCTGTAAGACCTGACATATCAAAAAAAATTGTCAGAAAATTCAAATTTTCTGGAATTGAGTTGCTTATTAAACCATCTAGCAAAATCCCAAAAAAAAAAAAAAATAATAATAAATTGACATGTTTTTTAATTATATTTATTTTGTATCACATTTGATACATCAGGCCTTTTTGCAACTTTTTGCTCACAACAATAATAATTTTAATTACATAAAAAATACTTTGCCCTTAACATTTTGACAAAAGAAAACATTTCAGGCAGTTTTTTTTACATTAAACATTTTACAGTGTTTTATTATTTCACTTTGTGGTAGGTGTAGTAGTAGTTTCAGTTCTTGTTCAGGCAAAGATGCACTTCACTCTTACACAGTACACAGAAGTGAGAAGTGATTGCTGGAGCAGTGCGTTTATCTCTGTCAGGTTTCTTCATGTAAGAAAATAATCAGGGTCATGCCTTCTAACATTAAAAGGCACACTGCAGCTTGACCTTTTATGGGGTGCATGTTCATGTACATGCCTAGGACTTTTTCAATCTCTTTGGCATCTGTGTTCATAGACTTGCCATCTTTGAATATACTGTACAGGTTTATTTGTTGTTCAGTGTCCTGTAGCATTTCTCTAGTGGCAAACTATTTTAATACTGTACATATACAGAGTCCAGGGTCCATAATAATGGATGGCAATTAAAGTGCCACAGAGCAGTTAGAAAAAGATGATGAGGAGGGATGGAGTCCTCAAGCTATAAAAGATGATGATGATGATGGTCATTCAGACAGCTGTGATGAGGAAGATTTTCAAGAAAAAAACTGTAGCCCAGACAAGAAGTTGAGGTCCCAACAACCCAAACACAGGACACAATCAGAAAGCAGTTGAAAGAGTCCTCTGTGCCTTTCTCAGCAGATACAATGAACTCAGCAAATTTACCATAATATTGTATTTTTTTCTATCTGTATTCTTTACTTTTTGCATTTCCCTTTACTGATTGCTTTTTTGCCTGTGTCTTGTGTTTGTGTAGTTGGGACCTTGACTTCTGTGCTTGTCTGGACGACACTTTCTTCTTGATAATCTTCTTCATCACTGATGTCTGAATGACCATCATCATGCATGGTCCGAGGAGTCCATACCTACTCATCAACTTCCCTTAACTGCTCTGTGTCACTTTAATTGCCATCCATTATTATGCTGATGACATTATCAAGACACTTAAATTTTTCTATTGTCTTCCTCTATTCTTTTTGACTTCTAAAAATCCACATAAATTGATCAATGTAGTTTACTGAATAGTTAATGCATTATTGTAAAAATACCCACAATGTATTATAAAAATGGCATTTCAGTCACTAATTATATTAAATAAATCATCCAAATACTCCGTGTTTGCATTGTAGTAGGCATGATATTGATTACATTACAAAAATGTGACATAATTTTTCAGAAATAAAGCACCCTTTATACCTGTTGTATCAAATTGGATACATGAATTTTCAACACAGTTTGTAACAAAGCATATTACTTAATAATTAATTCATTTAGTTACAAAGTAATATGCTTTGTTTCAATCAAGAAAAACTTTATTTAATAAAATTAGTAACAATGTAAAATTTATACTTACTATAACAACTATAACAAATTAGCAAATAGTTTCCAGCCAAAAGTAATTCAATGACAGCAGCCATTTTGAAAAGGTAAAAAAAAAACCTTCCACTGCCTGCAGTGTCTTGAAAATCCACAAGGGGGGAGAATACAAGTATCAAACCATATATAACAGGTTTTTAAACAAACTATTGATCAGGTTGATATATAGGTCTTAGAAACTCGCATATCACTCTCCGTGCCCTGCTATCCAAACAAATAAGGAATTATGGATTTGATCAACTGGTCTCTGAATGCGATTGACACCATCTTCTCGACGAGAAGTTTGGGCTCGGGAGAGCCCACCTGTCCTGCGGGGACGTTTGCAGCTGGATACGTGATGGACGGGTGGGAGAAGTGGCGCGTCCTGTGCCTGGCTGCTCTGTCTCTGGAGGATATTGAAGACATTTACCTATTCGGAACTTTGATAACAGGGTTTCTGCTGATGGGCTTATGTGGGGCCCTGGCGTATCGACGAATGATGAAAGCGGTCAGTGCTGCTCAAAACCCCACCAGGCTGGCCGGCTTGATTGAAGCGCTGATGGGCAGGCTTGCTAATAATCAGACTGCAATATTAGATCGCAAACTGGAAAACATCGGGGTGAAGTTAGCAGCTTTGCAACAAAATTTGGCCAGATCTGGAGACGAGTGATGGACATTAAATATCTGTGAAATTGGCAGGTATTGACCTAAAGTTGAAGTATCTTTCTACTCTTTCGGCTTCCCTGTGTTTTCTTTTCTCCTGCCAGACGGCCTCGGCTGGAGGAAAACAACTTCTCCCGGATAGCAAGATAAGGAGACGCTCTGAAATTCCTGCTCCCCGTCAAGGACACCTGTTGGACTATACAGGCTTACGCACACACACACACAGATACATAGCACGACACTTCCTGGCCCCAATCCAACGCCTTCGTATGCTTTCACCCACTGGAGGGGGTGAGCAGGTCTGCGACCAGCGCCTCCATGGCTGCAGGACCTGATGGCTGCCCGCCCTTACCGGACTATTTCCACACCCCCTGTTCCCATCCCCTGTGGCAATGTTATGTCTTGTCGGTGTGTTTTTGTGCTAGATTGCTGGGGCTTTTTCTTATCCCTGATCTCACGGTGCTCTAACTTAAGAGCAAGGTGAGAGGGACTTTTTTTTTGCCTCTTTTTCCTGACTGTATTTTATTTCCTGTTCCACCTCCCGTGACCTGTCTTCCCTGGAGTTGTGATGTCTGTGCACGGTCGGGGGGTTCCATTTACCTGCATTTCGTTGCCTTGTACTTGTACATGTGTGATGACAATAAATTGAATCTAATCTAATCTAATCTAATCTAATCAAATATGATATGTGCGGCTTTATATAGTTAATGTCTGTGGGCCAACTTGATAAATACTAATTAGATGCTAATATGTAAGTGTTGGCAGTTGTGTCCTTAAAACTATAAAGGCTTGTAATGAATTAGAATTAGAGCATTTTCAAACACACATTTTAATAGATATATATTTTTAATAATGACACATTTAATTGGATTCAATACCCTGTAATGGTAGTAATTTAAATGTTTTACACATTAAGAAACAAATTACAGTGTTGTGAATTGTCATCATACAGCAATTTTGGCAGTCACCCTTTCAGTTTCACTAAATCACATGTGTATGGCAGATTTAATGTATTGTTTAATGTATTGCATCGTATTGGTCCAGCTTCACCAAACCAGTATGATGTTTGGCATTTAAATTTTTTTATTTTGTTATTTTTAATTTTATGAGTTCCAAGTACAGAGGGTGACAAAACCCTATTGTGTACATTAGGGTTCTTCTTCATTCTTGTCATCTTCTTTTTTAAATGTGTCCAGCCAGCCTGTAGGTCCTTAAATCACCACATTTGGCAGGAAGGTCTGGAATGCCTTCACTTCTTATGTGCACACACACACTGATCAGATAATGGTGGGTACTAAAATAAGAACATTTACCTTTTTTGAGCATATCTCAGCAACCACACAGGCTAGAAGCACAGCTTTTTTTTTTTACCTCTACAATCTCATGAATAACTTTATTCCAGCACTTTAAGCTTTAGGTCCACATATCATCCGGATCATGTAAATAGAAAAGGTTATCCAAAAAAAATAATAATAATAATAACTGAATTCATTGGATGGTTTAAAAGATGTAGCTTGATAAGTGTTTTGAGCCATGGCTACAAAATGTATTGCTTTATATCCTTTAAATGGTGTGACTATTTAAACTATTTAAACTATTTTTGTCATTAGTCTCTGTAGATGACACATACAACATTTTATGAGAATCAGCAAAGAGACTGAAAATTAGTCTTTTGGAAACTCGTTGCACTAATATTGGCCACTCAAGGGAACCACATGATGAAGGAGATAACATCCATTGCATTCAACAGGTTTTCTCATGCACCAGCCATCAACTCAGAAATGTAGGTCTTAAGGGAAATTCAGAGTTTGCCAGTGTGTATGATCATGTGCATTCAACTCACAAAAGTAATATTTCTGACATGACTTATATACAGCATGTAGTTCATGTGAAGCGAAAGCTAAATCAAAGCATCCTAGACAGCTGAAGCACAGCTCTGGGGGTTCTAATCTGCACAGGGAAACCCCATTAGGTTTAAAATCCAATGTCTCAATTTCTCAACAATCTCAACTTCTAAATACAAAATAAATTAAGAAAACTTAAACATTTTTTGTTTTAAATAAACAACCAAACAAATAAACAATTGCACCATCACACACATTTTAATGGTTTTCGATACAATATACAATTAAAAGGACAACAATCATCTATTAACATTAAACCAGCATATTGTATTGTTTTCAAGTGCAGTTTGAGACACATTCCGTGATTGGTTTTAATATAACATCAATAGAAGGTGGAAGAATTACCAGTTTAGATTTTCACATGATAATACAGTTGCTATTTCACTCCCAGACCTGGACCAGAAGCCTGTCCCGAACAGTGGTTATTAATAAAAATAAGATCACTGCAATATGTATGAACAAAGGCAATCCATTAGTGGCGCTACTTCACAGTAGTCTGCTTATATCTGGCTTGCAAACACTTTCCAGATCTATAATGCTGATTCTTCCAAAAATTCTTATACTGATTCTTCTTCCATGGTGTTGTTTTCTTTCTCATTCCTGCCAGAGTTGGATTTAAAACACCTTTTTCAGACCTATAAAGCAGTCAACTGCCTGGCCTGTTACATAGACACTGCTCACCAGTTTTATAAGCTCAGCATTTTACAATACACTCAAAGCACAATATTTCAAGATGAACAAGGTGGACTGTTGATAAAAACAAAACTTAATAAGAACTCTAATCTCTTCTAATAAATGCTAACCCTTTTTCCTGTATGACTCATATTAGCATCTTGAAAATGTAAATTGGTGCTTTTATACATTTATAGCTTTTACAACACATCACAATATTTTCACAGAAACATCCTTTCCTCTGTGTGAATTTATGCATTTCATGTATTTTTTCCATGGCAGGCTTGCTCCTTAGAGCTCCTGATATAAATAAAGCATTTAATAATGTGGCACTGAATTCATTTTAGTGCTGTTTGTATCTATAATTGCCTTATTCAAAATAATGTGTGATTGTAATTTTCAATAACATAAATAAATGTAGTATTAATTTTTTAAGCATTTTACAGCATAATGCATATATTAATGTGTTTACTTTATGTTGAAGCAGGAAATAAAAAAGTGAAGTGTTTCGTTTTATGTTATCTTTTGAAACAATTATAATGTTGTAAAATTTGCAAAGAGGTTTTTTTTTAATTAACAAGCAATCAGGAAAAGAACTGTATTTTGACTGTTTTTACAGTTTTTCTGTCACTTTGGTACATTTCTGAGATCAGAATGTAAATTCTCAAAACTACCTGTTCAATCCTTACATCATTGTGTCAGTTGTGCACATAAGAAAAGCAGTTTCTCATTTCTCAGAACAACTTGCAAATGCTTGCGTACATCCATGCAAATGATTATGTGCAATTCTCAGATGTTTCCTGCATTATCAATAGCTTATGTCATGTTGATCAAAATGTATTATTTTGGTCTCTGTTGAATAGTCTCACCCCGTATAACATTTAATCGTTTGTTCATGGCATTGGCCTTTAAATGCCAAACGGCTGAACAAGTTGACATAATATTTTGTCATGATGCATTTTTCCATACATTTCCTTTAGAATTTTTTTCTAAATCTGTCTACAATTGGTACATTTCTCTGGTATAATGCAGGTGAATCTTTTCCTTTCTGTATCACAATTCCATGATCTGTCAACAAATTATAGTACAAAGAGCAAAAAATTAAATAAATAATAATAATAATGTAGCCATAGTTTACATCAGAACACCCCTCCAGAGTACACTGTATTATTGACAACATGACTAAGTAATTTTACTGTCTTATCCGTACACAATGACAGCAGAACTTGTCATTTCGATGGCACTGATACCTTAATTGACACAGAAATTGAGTTTTGAGAGATGGACTAAAGATTTTGAGCAAGAGACTGGCTTTTGCAAGTAATCCATGGTGTTTTGCTATTTGTACATGCTGTTTTGAGAAATGCACTTACTGTTTTGCAAATTTCAATTCTGATCTGAGAAATGTAGCAAATAAGCGACTGAGAAAAACTGTAAATACAAAGCTCTGTCCAGTGGTGTGAGCTGATTGGTCCTTAATTCACTCTGCTAGCAATCGCAATCACTCATCATCTACAAGGCACAGCTGATTGGTTCCTGGTGAAAAATCAGCCAATGGGTTTCCTGCTTAACATTTAAATTCTTGCCCTTTGTTTGGTGTAGTGGTTTGTAGTGTGCACTTAGAAAACCTCCACATTATAAAGTGTCACCTGTACAGATTTTCTACAGGTAATTTCATGTATTTTATTTGCAGCAGAATATCTTTTACTGTGTGTGTATTTGATCGCAACAACAAAACTTAGCAGCAGCTTATATTTTTGTCAAAAACTAATAAATTAATATCGCAAATTTCCTTTACCACGTCAGTTTCTGATTGGGCATGAAAAAAATGTTGTGTCCTAGAACACACCTTTGTCAAGATGACCACATTCAGTTCCCATCAAATTATTCAGTTTTCCCGAGCATTCATTTTAAAGTGTTGAAAAAATCAGAGCCACATTCAAACTTATTTGGCTAGCCAGCTAAACTGGCCTCAGAGTATAGGCCTAACTCATCTCTTACACATTTCCCTTGGAATGTTTGTAAATAATGTGCAGCACTTGTTTCTATCACAAGAGAGATACTGTTGGTAATGAGACTGTCCAATATAACCATGATTGTGACAGTGCATAACCTTCCAAATTATTATTATTACTATTATTATAAAAATTTGAAAATGTATAGCGAAAGTTTATATTTAAAGATTTGCAGGAGTATCAGAATAAAAATGGTTTTGTTTCTAGGTCTTGTTTAAAATATACTTCTTGTAATTACTGTTCACTGCTTTAATTATTTAAGAAATTTTGTCATCAAAGCTATAGCAGTGCTGAGAGTTTGTTTTCTGAGACAGTTTGGCATTTGTTTATTTTATCGCTATAATCTGTTATGGACCAGTATAACCAACATTTTGAGACTGTTGTACAGACAATTATCTTTTGTTGATTTGTTGGCATTTTTTTTCTTCAGCCCTATGAATGACATTTAACTTAAAATCTCGTAATTTGTATTAAAAGGGATCATTAACCCCAATCATTAATGGAATCATTAAAATAGCAAAGTACTACCAATGTTGGCATATTAAACGGAACGGAATATGTAGTCTCTTAAGTGCCTAAATCGCTATGTTATGAAAGAGCAACAGAGTCAAAAATTGCATGATGATTGCCTCAAAAGGGGCAGTAAGGTCACTTTCTCTCTAGCACCAAAAACATTTATTTCCTATTTATTTTTGACTGATGAAAACCCTTCAACATTATACCTTAGTTGACCCATCATTTTGTTTCATAAGACTTCAATGTATTGTTAGGAGGCACTGGTATTTTTTTTTTTTTTTTTTTGCTTTGACTCAAAATGATGGTAACAACTGATTATGAAAAGAATTTTGAGTGAATCATCTCTTTTAACCTCAAATCATGAAGCAGCTACTAAAAATTGTATTTGGCTTGTTATGGGTAATACTTAGGATATATTATTTAAGCAAATCAACACAGATTATAGGATTCTAAGACTTAAATATAAAATGTCACTTTAAGGCACAATCAGTGTTGGCCAAATTAAACTTTTCCATTTTTGGGTCTCCCTATACTTGAACAGTTGTTATTCGAGTTGCTCTGTCACCCTAGTTCCACATTATTGTTCATGTTGTTTTGCAACACTGAAATGCTAAAAGCACAAAGCTCAGCATAATTGAGTACACCCCATTTTGAAGATGAATATTTGTATTAATTTCTCAGTGAATATGGGCAATGTATTTTGGTGCATTTAAACAAAACAGATTTATTAAACAGATATATTTATTAAAATAATATTTTAGAAATTTAAAGATAATACAATTAAATTTAAAAGAAAAATTACAACCTACAAAGTTTCAACAATTATTCTATTTTTTTTTAATTATTTATTTATTTTTTTTGCTTCTATTGATTTTTCCTTTTTTAAAATTTGTATTTACTATTTTTCTATAGCATATTAATTTGGGTGTACTAGTTTTTGGACCGTTATTGTAAGTTATTTTGTTAGATATTCTCCAGATATGGCTTCAGTACTGACTAATCTAATGTATATGCACAAATATAATATTGTATAGCTTCTTATTAAAAATATAAATTAAATAGATAGATTTGTGAGGTGTGTACTTGTATATGCTGAGTATACTGTATAGCAACTGGCACTGTATTTTTATTTGATGTTGTTTTGCTGCTAGGGCTTGCTAATGAAATCATTAGCCATCTATATGTCACTTTTAATTTATGCATTTGTCCCAGCAGTGTTGAAATATGATTGTACTCTTTTCTTTTAACAGCAATAAGGGGCCATGAAACAGTTTGAGACCACAGTAATTAAATTTGTAATAAAAGTTTACTGCCAAGACTGTAATATGATTTGGAAGAATTTCAGCATGCAGTGCTATATTTGTGTACATATATTTACTCTTGTCTGACTCTAAAATCACACAGGCTTAATGTTCTGTCGCATACAGCTGAGCCAAACATTCTAAATATTACACTCATAGTAAAACATAAGTTAATATGTACCGGTGTGTCCTTTTCGTTCCTTTCCTAGTTATAGAATGCAGGACTTATCCAATGTACAGGGGCGTATCGGACATTTTAAAAATGGGGGGACAGCTGTATGAGATCATACGTTCATATAATTATCAATCACCTGTTTCTAAATGGTATGTCTCTAAAAGTGAGGGGGACGTATCCCCCCCGTCCCCCCGGTTGCTACACCCCTGTCAATGTATCTTGATTTTTAGACATTTGATATTAGCTGATTGATTGATAAATTGACTGCATAAAAAATCTAGCTAAAAATTTATTTAAAAATAAAAAGGACCTAAATTGTGGTTTTATTGCATTGAAGACTACATGGACACAACTAATGGTGAGCAGTAGGTGTAGTGACTGGCACTTTCCATTGTGATGCAATTCACTGTACTGTTCATTTACTGTAATGTGGGAAGGCATTAATGAAAGGTGAGAGGTGTTGCTGCCTCTACTATGACATCAATTTACCAGCAGTGTTTTGACAAATGGTGGGGTGAGATGTCTTTGTTAAAAGTGGAGCAGGTAGCATGTCAGCTTAAAACACATTTCCGATGAAATCATTAAAATAGCATAGCACTACCGCTGTTGGCCTATTAAACAGGAATATGTACTCTCTTAAGTGCCTCAATCGGTATGTTATGAAAGAGCAACAGGGTCAGAAAAATTGTACATGATGATTGCCTCAAAAGGGCCAGTGAGGTCACTTTCTCTCTCTGGCACCAGAAATTCACAGAATACATTTATTTTCAATTTATTTTTGACTGATGAAAACCCTTCGACATCATACATTAGTCGTCCATAAATGTTTTGACTTTTAACTAGAGCGTTGCTGCCGGAACAAATTGAAAAAATTGTATTCCCGGAGCATGAGAGTTGAATCAACCAGAATCCAAAAGCAGCTCTGGATAGATGGACTCATTTGCCGTTGAGGCTTGGCGAAAGATAAGTGCTACAGGAGCCTTTGTTTTTCCCCTCAGGGCTGTTTTTTCATCAAGGATTTTAGATGGGCTTATGTCTGTATCAGTCCCCTGCCATTCACGTGTAAAAACTCTCATCTGTGTTTTCGAAGTGTCTATTGATTTGATTGTACTGCAGGGCCTGGTAAGAGTTGACCTCAGCTGAATACATTTTCAACCGCCAGAAGCTCCATTCACAGACATCATTACAAAACCCCCCAAAAATAATCACCCTCCATTTAGACGAGGGTTTTTTTGGAAGCGAGCATTGCCATGAACAAGTGCTGTTGACCCTCAAGGCCAATGAGGGAATTGAGAAAATATGTAGATTGGAATAGATACGGCCCTTAGCCATCACTTTTTGGTTATGGGTTGGTCTATCAAAGGAACTTTTATATCAGATACACCCTGAATATGCAATGATTTTTTGGCTCCAAGCAGTTAATCTGCACGAATATTAAGTATAGATGTGATCTATGCTCTACAGTTTTCTCTTAAGACTTGAAAGACTAATAATTTGCATTCATATCTTAGCAGCAGCTGAGTGAGAACATGTGTTGGTAAATGCTAGATCACGTCCTGGCCTCTCTAGCATCTCTACTACTGTCTAATTGGGCCCCTACTGTTTATTGCAGAGCTACTGCCAATGCACAACAGGGCAACTGCTGTTTTGGTGGACTCTGGGATATGCGATGGCTAAAATAATCATATATATGGACATAATGAGTGCAATTGCATTATTTCTCACAGCAAAGACTTTTCCACTGAGTATATCATCAAGCATTTACAGACTGACAATCTAGAGCCAGAAATAAGGCCAGAAACATTACTGCAGTAATGCAGTTTGAGATCTGACAGGGCAGAAGTGTAACAATTATAGCATCATTAATAATGTCTTGTTAACCACAGTGTACCATCTGTTGAACCAGTTAGTGCTATATGAAGCCATTTTTAAACAATAGTAATAACGTGACTCAACACTGATTTAATTCAATGTATGTGTGTGTGTGTGCGCGCGTGTGTGCGTGTGCGTGTGTATATTTTAAAAGACATCTTAATATTTTCTTCTACATCATTCTATTAAATCACTTATGTTTTAATAATGGAGATCAAACTATTATGTATTTGGTTCCAATGAAGATTGTTGAAATCTTGTCTTTTTTTTTTTTTTTTTTTTTTAAATGTTATAGTATTTAGAGTTTAGTAGTTTACTATTAGTTTACTATTTATAGTTAGTTAGAGCTGCATGATATACAATATTAGATTTGACTGACTGCAGAATGTAAATGTTTTTCACATTTTAATATACAGTACAAAAAGCCATACAGTTTTTGAATAAAACTGCATTGTTGCATAACATATTTGTAAAAATATAATGCACATCAAACTATCTCTCAGCCCTATTTACATTTAGACTAGCAAAAGGAAAAATCCATGACAACTAGAGTAAGATTACCTTAATTCAACTAAAGTTTTGAAATGGACAGTGCAGTTCTATTCTAAATGCTTTGGATAGTGTCAGGGAGGTAATTTTTTTTATAAGCAGGAAAGCTGTAAAATAACTTTGTATTAGCCAACAAAGAATGAGTCTTTTTTTGCATGCTTACTGGTAAATAAATAAATAAATAAATAAAGCAAAATTCATTGATCAAAGAGTGACCTTGTTGTGTACACACAAACAAATACCAGCAGCAGCTCAAGGTCTTGTTTGCTTAAAAGTGGTACATTTTCTCAAAATACAGGAAAAAAAGTAAAGTTTGGAGTTGCACTAGCATGCTCCAAAAAATTGCCAGTATATGCAACAGTTTTTAACATTTTCATTTATTTTCTTTTCGGCTTAGTCCCTTTATTAATCTGGGGTCACCACAGCAGAATGAACCGCCAACTTATCCAGCATTTGTTTTATGCAGCGGATGCCCTTCCAGCTGCAACCCATCACTGGGAAACACATACACACTTATTCACATACACATACACTACGGACAATTTAGCCTACCCAATTCACCTGTACTGCATGTCTTTGGACTGTGGGGGAAACCGGAGCGCCAGAGGAAACCCACGCGAACGCAGGGAGAACATGCAAACTCCACACAGAAACGCCAACTGTCCCAGCCGAGGCTCTAACCAGCGACTTTCTTGCTGTGAGGCGACAGCACTACCTACTGCGCCACTGCATCGCCATTTTTTTTTTAACATTTTTTTATATATATATATATATATATATATATATATATATATATATATATAAAACATTACACCACAACCTTAAACATAACTTGCCATTAAGTGTGGACAGCAAAGTAAGAATTTCATTGTACATGGAACCCATTTTCTTGCTGTATGAAAATAAATGCTTTAAACCTTGAAAGACAGATTTTTTTTACATCTATGATTTAAACAATGAAACCACCCACCACTTTAAAGCCTTCAGATAATTTGATCTCAGAGGACTCACTCTTTTAAAAAAAAGCACCTTGATTAGATGTACTGTTTATCTGAAAAAAAAATAAAATAAAATAATAATAATAATAATAAATAAATAAAAATAAAATAATAATAATAATACAATAAGCCAAAACATTGACTAGTCAGAGTTTGGATCCAACTCCAGCTTTGATGAACTCACTCGCCTGTAGCTCTGTAGTAACCCTTAGGCCTTTCTTAAAGATTTCTGGTGTGTTTGTTTTAATTTGTAGCCAACTATACAGGACTGTAGCTCTCCATGGCCAAACTTGGTTGTCTCGGTATTCATGTCTGGTTTTTTTATCCAACAAACGCAGCACATTTCCGGCAGATCATTGCTCCAGTGTGCATAGGAAAAACTACATGAAAGTGCAATGGAATGCGACAACTTTTGTGTTTCATTGAAGGATTTTTTAGCCTGAGAGGTTGTAAAAATTTCTCCTTAAATGCAAATCTCACAAGCTCTAAGCAAAAAAAGAAGACCAAAATGTGAAGATACGGTAGTAAATCAGACTTCATAAATCAAACTGATAAAAAGAATATTTGGTGGCAGACTCAATGACAAGTGGCAGCTGGAACTGCCATAAAAAGATTTTACCTCCCAAAATCCTATTGGACAGGTTGTAATATAAAGTAATAACAAATAAGTGACTAAGTTATGCCATCCTGTTGCCAGGCCTCCATGCTTGTTTTAAGGTCTGGGTAGATTTGTTAGCAAGCACTTCTATTCAGCTTATTCCCTGATTGTCACAATGAACCATCAATTACTCTGGCATACGTTTTATATGACAGAAGCCCTTCCAGTCACAACCCAGCACTGAGGATACTCAGAAACTCGTGAACCCCAAGTGTCTCACACACACACACACACACACACACACACACACACACACACACACAAATTTAGTTTGTCCAATTTACCACTTATTGCATACCTTTGGACTGTAGGGGAAAAACGGATCAAGCAGAGGAAACACCAGGAGAACATGCAAACTCCACACAGAAATGCCACCTGGCACAGCTGGGATCTAACCAGCGACCTCCTTGCTGTGAGGTGACAGTGTTAACCACTAGACAAGGGCCAAATACTTAAGGCAACTGAGTTAGAATATCTTTCAATATGGCAAGGTTTAAAGGTTGCTCCTGGTCACCAGTGGTGAAAATTTTCCAACAGTTGTTCAAGAAGAGACAAATCCTAAACTGGCAGAGTGTGTGGCACCAAATGTTCATCAGTGCACAAGAGCAACAAAGGCTCTCTCATCTGGTCCAAGCCAACAGAGGGTCTATGTGGCACACTTTACCTAACACCTTTAATGATAGTTACAAATAACAAATAAGTGAATAAGATTTGCCATCCTGGTGCCAGACCTGCATGCCTGTATTATGGTCTGGGTAGATTTTGTAAAAGTCCATCTAATAGTATGGTCTAAGATTAAATGCATGTAGGCCTTTTCTATTGCTTTTTAAAAGAATTCTGCTATTTATTAGAATTTATTCATATTTGTTTTTCAGCTCTGATTTTAATCTGACTCCAATTTTAAGTGACTGTCAAATTTTGACAGATCACACTCATCATGTATTACTCAATTTAGAGTTTTGATTTATATCTGATCCCATACTTTTCAGTTGTACATTCATTAGGGACCAAACGTCACTTAGAGGTCCACACCCCGGGATTGTGTTTCTTCTCACGGACATTATCTAGACACTCTGAAGTTAGTCAGAGGATGCAGGGTTAACTAATACTCAAATGGTCTGGTTGCCTCCTGCTTACTCAAACTAAAAGCAAAGTTAATTTAGTAGTTATTTCGTAGTTATTTCCATACAGCTTGCTGATGTCAGTGATTTATTGATTAAAATCATGTCACAACATAATGGTAGTGCAGATTCCACTTAATCTACTGGATGTGAAAGATTTCAGGAGAATTCAGAATGAATCAAAACTTAACACTTTATTTTCCAGATGAAAGTGCAAATTACAGAATCAAATAAAAAAAGCCAAATCAGAAATGTTCAACATCAATTACTCAGATAAATCCAAGTGTTAGAAATAGATGAAGTACGTTACAGCACATAAGTCTCAGATGCAAAAGTTCAGAGACTCACATGCAGCGCGGTATCCTGGCTACAAGATCCCAATGACATCTTTGCACCTTTCCCTTAAATACTCAACTCAGAACAAACAGCCATAAGCTTCACAAAGACCCTTGCCTGGTAATGTGCTAAAGTGCTAAATATCTGGAGCTGTCGGCGATTCAAATCATGCCGTGTGAAATGAATTTTGACTGAAAATAACATTGGGATCGTCTACAGCCAATGAGAAAGCTGCATTCACTTGTGTGTGTGTGTGTGTGTGTGTGTGTGTGTGTGTGTGTGTGTGTGTGTGTGTGTGTGTGTGTGTGTGTGTGTGTGTGTGGCCTGCAGTGTGTACTTGCAGGCCAATGGGAGGTTCAGGGAGAAGTTAAAATCGCAAATTTTCGGGTTATTTGGACCCAAGAAATGGAGGAAAAAGTAGTGGAGGTTTGACTGGAGCACCCGTGTCTGTTTGACATTTCATACAGAAAGTTAAAAAAGAAAGTTGAGGAGAAATTGCTAATTCCCTTCAAACACAGGTGAGCAAATATGTAAATTTTCTACCCCATTAAAGGCTTATTTTTTGTTATGTAGTTTATGACAAAAAATATACTACGTGTATTTGGCTGTGAGACGTAGTTTGGATGAAGTTGTCGGCGATTCTTCCTATTGTAAAGTCATGCAATAAGAAAGCTCCTGTCGCCGATCCATCTTGCAGTGTAAACAAAGGAGCAACCAAATGCTAGCCCAGATTGTCATGCAGTGTGAAAACATCTGTGACACGACTACTTTGAAAATCATGCAGTCGGAACTTGGCATTATAGGGCAGATGCCCTTCCAGCCGCAACCCAGCACTGAGGATACACTAACTTGTTAACCCCCAGTGTTGGGGAAACCCCCAAACACTCTCTCAATCACACACACTCAGAGTGCGTGCATTTTGAGGTCTAGGGTTGATATACAATATACAGTTAAAACTAACAATCTTAATTTTATAAAATAAGATGAACAATAGATAGACAAATTAAAAAAAAAAAAACATGTTTTTTTTTTACAGGTTCATGAAATAGAATGACTAGATTTCATTGTTTAAATAAATTACAAATCAGAATATCTCAATAGTAGCTACAGGAAAAAAAATATCTATTGTGCCATGTTTTGTCATCATTAAAAGTACCTTTAAGTAATTTTGCCTATGCTTGAGTTGACCACAATAGTTGTAAGAACACTGAAGCCAACACATTGCACAGACTGTAATCTGCACACAATATGCCTGAAAGGGTTAGGTGAAAATTGCAAGCTGTTCTTCCATGAAGCCATTCATAGAGAGCATGGCATTCCAAATGGGTTTCAGTGGGAGTTAAGCTTAATTTCTCATTCTGCTTTCAATGTGTTGCCACGGGCTCTCCATATTCTTTTCTTGTACAGGATTTCCATCATTTAATATGCTCAGAGTAGATGAAATGCTATCTATACAGGCTTTGACATTAATGTGATTTGAAATGGAAGGATCTATACTTTTGGATTTACATTTCTAATAGTTAAGTTAATTGATAAAATAAGGAGCTAGATAGGTTCAATTGGATACACGCAGTGGGCCTTAACAGACTAAAACAAACAGCCCTAAATAAAACACTCTGTGTGTCTATACTGTATGTGAATAAACCAAATGATAATATATAATTCAGGTATTCATTTTTAAGATGATTGCCACACAACATTATGATTAATTATAGATGTGTTGAGGAATAACCACAAGTTAGAATTTCTCAAACAGCTTGACAGTTGAGAAGAATTGAAATGCCACATTCAATTAGTGCACTGAACCTCAGCCTGACCCTCTGGTCAGTGCTGCTTATTTGGCAGAACGAGCCACAGGGACATACTGTGCTTAAAGGCTAAAAATGGAATCCTTGAGAGGCCATTCTTGTATGAACTGCCAATGCACTTCAAACTGCTATTGATTCTTATTACCACTAATAGTTTGGCTGTCACAGTTAGCCCTGAATCTTGTCAGCTGAGTGGAGGAAGAGGCTAATAAGGGGTTGATAACCCTCACCTACATGCTTTCTTGGGGTACATGTCCTTGCAGACCGCTTGCTTTCTTTAGCAGGATTAACTTTGGAAAGACAGCCCTGACTGAGATACTTTTTATAATAATGAAGGCTATAGCAGATCTTATTTGGCCACCACAAGCTTTTTGATTACCGTGAGTTGTGTTGTTCATAAAGATTCTAACAATGCAGTTTCTGACATGACTTATTCATAGCCAAGACAATTTGAATACTAAACACCCTCAGTGACAACCCCTCTCATCATCAATACACGTTTTATCACTGCACTGCAATATCTTGAAAAAAAAACTGTTTTGAAAAATCTGCTTCACAGAGATGCCCTGTGGACTAGAACTTCAGAAAATAAGTAATGAAAGGGCTGGCTCTGCCTCCTCCGGGGGTAGCTCTTGCAGGCTCGCTACCTGGTCCTTAAACGGTGTGGTAGGAACCTTGGGCACATATCCATGGTGGGGTCTTAGGACAACGTGAGAGTAGGTCAGCCCAAATTCCAGGCATGAGAAAATGCCTCCAGGTCCCTGACCCTCTTGATCGATGCCAATGCAACCGCCAGAGCTGTCTTCAGGGACAGAAATCTTAAAGATACGGAGTCGAGTGGTTCGAAGGGATCTGTACGCAGACTCATGAGAATGAGGGCGAGATTTCAAGAGGGCATGAGAGGGGGGCGGGGGGGTTATGCCTTCCCAGGGTGCTGCCAGCCACCGCGTCATGGTGAGCGGAGATGGCAGCCACGTAAACCTTGAGAGTGGAGGGCGACAGCCTGCTTTCCAGCTTCTCTTGAAGGAAAGAAACCACAACACTGATCTGGCAAGTTCGGGGGTCTTCTCTGCGAGGGACGCACTATTCAGTGAATAGACTCCACTTCAGGGCGTGGGCGTGCCTCGTCGAGGGAGCTCTAGCCTGAGTGATGGTATTAACCACCCCAGTTGGTAGGACCACACGTGGAGGTTCCAAAGAACTGGGCAAGGGAGCCAGATGGTGCCCTGTCCCTGAGAGAGTAGGTCCTCTCTCAAAGGGATCTGACAAGGGAGGGCCGTCGCGAGGAGGGAGAGTTCTGACATCCAGGTCCGGTTGGGCCAGAGGGGCGCAACTAGCAAGACCTGCTCCTTGTCCTCCCTGGCCTTGCACACGAGCAGGCTGACTGGAGGATACGCATATTTGCACATGCCCCGAGGCCAGCTGTGGGCCAGTGCATCCCTGCCGAGAGAGCCAAATCACACCCATATCAGCTGAACAGACATGCGGTTGATAGACGCCACCGCCGCTATGCTGTCCGTCCTGACCAGCACATGTTGTCACTCCAGGACCAGTAAACAACGGATGCTTGGTGAAGACCCGCAGAAACCGAGAGAGCTCAAAGGGGAGGACTTTGTACTGCCAAGCTGCCAAGACGGTGGCGTGGAAGAATGGAGACATGGGAGTTTGCGTCCTTCAGCTCTATCACTGCAAACCAATCCCGAGGACGAAAGCATCGGATGATGCGTTTCTGCGTTAGCATTCTGAATGGCAGCTTGTGCAGACAGCGGTTCAAAACGTGAAGATCTAGAATTGGCCGTGACCCACTGTTCTTTTAGGCACGATAAAGTAAAGGCTGTAAAACCCGCTCTCCATCTCTGCAAGGACCATAGCGTGCCGGATAGAAGCAGCCTGGCCGCGCCTGTGTGGGCTCTGGCTCCGGGGAGACGAAGGCTGACTCCAGCAGAAAGAGGCGGCCCGCGTGGTGCCTCTTTCTGCTGGAGTCAGCCTCGTCTCCAGTTCAAAGCGCGTCAGTTTTCTGCCTCCCCAGAGAGTGCAGTGGCACTCTCAATCTGGAGAATCGACTTGTACACCCTGGCTGGTCCACCATCAAGGGTGGTGAGGTGGAGGCGCACGCAGATCAGGCAGAGAAAGGAGTCCTCCAAGACTACGTGAGCCCACTGTGCACTTGTGGGAAGAAAGAGATGGGAGGCTAGAAGGTCTTGCTTTTTTAGTCCTCCACATACACCCATCTAGTCGGTCCGGCTGGGGGGCTGTGGGATAAACCATCTCTAAGTTTGTGGCTGAAGCTGCGCAAGCTGATGCTGCCAACTCATTGGCATTTCATTGGCCCGTTTACATACTCTTTCAGATGATTGGCTTTCTGAATGAAATTCTCATAGTGGATTCTCCACATAGCATTGAAGTTTCCCTTCAAAAGGGGAACCAGAGTACCCGGGAGAAACCCATGCGAACACAGGGAGAACATGTAAACTCCACATACACTGCAAAAATGCTTTTTTTATTTAGATTTTTTGTCTCGTTTCTAGTCCAAATATCTAAAAAATCATAAACCAAGAAGCATTTTCTAAACAAGCAAAACAAATTGTCTTGTTTTAAGAAATAATATGCCAAAGTTAAGTGAGTTTTTGCTTAAAACAAGCAAAATAAATTTGCCAATGGGGTAAGCAAAATAATCTTGATTTTCCTTTCGACATAAGATTATTTTGCTTACCCCTTTGGCAGAATATTTTGCTCACTTAATTTTGGCATGTTATTTCTTAAAATTTTTCCATTGCTTGTCTAGAAAAGACTTCCCGATTTAAGAGTATTTAGATATTTTGACTACAAACCACCCAAAAAATGTAATTGAGAAAAGTATTTTTTTGCAGTGTAGAAACCCCAACTGGCCCAGCCGGGACTCAAACCAGTGACCTTCTTGCTGTGAGGCCACAGTGCTAACCACTGAGCCACTGTGCCACCCTGTCCTGGATTAATTTCAGAAAGAGGGGGAGGAGAAGGGGTGGATTGAGTGATTCTTTGAGGCAAAGATGACTAAGGGAAGAAAATCTGGTTAATTTTCTGCTTTTGGATTTGTCTGATTTATATCTTTTTGTCTGAAATATGATAGCTAATGCGGGACCAGCTGTGGTCAATCATAAGCATGTGCTCCTCTCGAAATTAGTTTATAAATAAACTTCACTTAGCTAACCGACATTTTTGTTAAAAATGTATCGATGCAAATATTGTATTTAATGCAAATATTGATTAATTATGATTTGTCCGTGTGTGCAAAATGTCTATGCATATATCATGCCCAAATTAGTATGCATAAAAGAGACCAATGTATTTTGGTATGATAACCATACCAACCATAACCATAGTGTGTGCATAATAATTGACTCAGGGCCATTGAATTATTGGATAACTGTTAAATAATGTGCTTCACATTACCACCTCTGTATTTTGCATTACTTTACAGATGGCTAATAATTCACTGTCTCCTCTGCAATCATTCCATACATAAGTCATGTAATCATGTAATCGTTTGTTGATGATATAAACTTGTTGGGCTGAAGGCTGCTGGCGACGAGTCTGTGTGCCTGTGGGAAATCAAGTGCAGTTTGTCTTGTAGCAGATGGAAGCAGTAATTGCAAATGAACTTGGGAAACTGTCCTGTTGAAATGAGAGGCTCAATTGTCAGCAAGGTCATGTCCTTCATATTTTCAATCACTATTATCAAATATCATAAATGAGTGCAACTGAATCAAATTATGATGAGAAAGTTCCTTCATTTCAACCAGTATAACAGAATGTCATTTTTTTCTCTCTCTCCATTGACACATTCAATTTTAATATACATCAGCATGAACTGCATTCATAATAAGCAGCCACACATACATCAACATCAGTAAAATTTTACAAAATGCTTTTTAATGAGGGAACATTTATCTGTAGAATACATATTTGCGCATGCTAATTATAAAGTATAATACTATCTATACAGTGGCAGAATGCTAGGAAAAGTTATACCATAGCTCAAATAACCCTCTGACCCCACACAAATTCTTCAGCATGGCTTGAATTTATTCAAATTATCTGTAATGGTGGTTGCTAAGAGATGGACAGAGAAAAAAAAGCTACTAAAGACTGGCTACACAAGCTGTTCACTTGCGTGTCACATTAGTGAAAATATATCTCTAGCCAGATATATAATACACAACAGAGACAGTAATGTCTCCAAATCTTAAACGGGTTGAAATTTGTACATTGCTCTGTATTCTTCAGCATGTCTGAACATTTTATTTTTGTGTGTGCATGTGTATATACAATTGTCCACACAGATACTGCAATACCAGTTCATTTTGACCATATGGGGACTTTTTTTGGTCTACATGAGGAAAACGACTCACACAGAATGAAGTATTTGAAAATGTAAAAATGTTGAGGGTTGCGTCTAGGTAGGGATAGGAAAATTGAAAACTGTTTGTACAGTAAAAAAATCATTGTCTATGGAAATTCCAATAACGATAGATGTGTGTGTCTGCATGTGTGCATCCATGTGTGTTGTACTTCAGAATTATTGTTATTATTAGTGTAATGTAAGGCATGATCCCAATTCTATTTTTGTACCCCTACACCTTCCCCTTCCCCTTGAAACAGTTTAAAGGGGAAGAGCTTCAAAATTTTCTCCTAAGAAAAGGGACACCACTACAACACTTGCACACGTCATCCTACTCATCGCAATCTCTTGCTTCAAATGAGATCGACGATCGCAATTGCTGTAGTTATTCCAGTTGCGTTATTTTTTTTGTATTTATCTTTAGGAAATCACCAAAGGCAACAATACCATGTTATCATAACTACATAATGTAGCAATAAGACTGCATTTACACAGTGCTCATATTCATATATGTAAACACACAAACACAATATTAACATTATAGCAGACACTGTAAAAAGGTCATTCCCAGCCACTAGACTTTTCTGACAGGGTAGTCAAGTGTCAGATGTGAAAGTATGCTGTGGGACTGTTATACAGAGGTTATTATTTTGGATTATAGATAGTGAAATTTAGCAGTTTTTATTTTAGCGCTTTTTTAAAAAGCATGGCGGTAAAACACAAACCGGATTATGAATGTATTAAAACATATGCTTGTTTGTTGTAAAATGTTGTTGTAAAATGTTGTTGTAATAATGACAAAACATACTCATTTGTGCATCTCCTGACTTCCGTGTGCAGCCATGCTGCCGTTGTGTATTCTGGGA